>NW_024096883.1:75000-256481 GCF_016545835.1 Crotalus tigris
GTGATCTGCCACTTGTCTTCCATCAGTTCATCCAGAGTAGTCTTGTCTTCTTTTTCATGGAAGATCTCTGAAAAAGAGGGACTCTGTACAGAAAGGACTCAAATTCTAACCCAAACTTTTAAACTAATCTGCTCTGATTTTCCTCTGGAAAAACAAATCCTCTATAGTCATAGTTCTTTCGGAATTAGAATACAGAATATTCCATCCACTTCTAGAGGAAATCATGGCTTATTCCTCCAGATGTCTTGGAGGTAATTAAACATGTGATGTATTGTCCTGGTTTTTGTTCTGGTCTTTTTACATCCCTGAGGTGAATGTCCTCATGCCTATAAGGGGAGAAAAAGAAATTCTTATGTTCTGAATTTCAGTTCTTCTCATAGGCAGGAAATCATTCTGCCCAACTTGTGAGTCAACCCTAATCCTCTCTAACCATTGATACTATTGATTTAGGTGGCCAGTTCTTCTATTTTAGCAAGCAATTTATTTTTTAATTTTTTGGGTTGATTTGCCTATTATAATCTCCTACCTTGGCATTACCTTGGAGATCTAAAGAAGTCCTACCTCCTTAGGAAATGCCTCCTAGCCTTGCCTATTCAGCATCAGAGGCTGGACTTTTTCTGAACTAAATGCCCTCCCACAAGAGCAACATTTCCAGGTAAGAATTTCTTTTTTCCAACACTGGATATAAAGTTGGAACCCTGATCAAAGTTAGAGAACATATTGACCTAAGAACAGGAAGCGTTCATGGGTGTCATTTTAAGACACAGATTGTTTAAAAGAAACAGCTGTTTCCTTTAATGTAAATAATCCCCAGCTACCAATTAAGAAATAAAATATATTTATAGTTTTGCATTAAAACTGATGTATGTTTGCTGAAGGTTGTTTTCTTTATGAATTAATATGGGAATTGTATTGTCCCTTTAAAGTATTGTTGCCAGGAGAATGAATGCTAAGTAATTGATTTTTGAAAAGCTCATTCATTTGTATATGAAAAACATATACAGTTAATAAGGTGGTTAAATAATAGGCTTTGACATACAGTATGTTTAACTTCTGCTTAAGCTTGCCAGTTTGTCATATTGTCATGTTACACGTCTAATAGATTCATGAAACTGCATTGAATATAGTTTTCTGCACAGAATGTAGTTTCTCACTAGGATAAACCACTTATTTACACCACCGCTTTGGCTTAATGAGTTATATTATTATTTTTCCCAAACACTTCCTCTGGTCAACTGCATCCCTAAGGGCCAGGGACAACTTAATATGTGTATCCCATACATTAATGGAGTTTCTTTATTAACTGGAAGATTTCTGTGGTGAAGTATACATTAGGATATTTCCGGATCAAATCAAAGCTGATAATAAAGTCAGGGTGACTTTAGATATTGTCTCAGTTTAATCCCTGTTTGAAGTACAGAAATAATGCTGTTGACTTTGCAAGAATGTTATGTGTATTTTAACAAATTAATGTATGTGAAATAGTTTGAATAGGAGCAGAAGAATTCTAAGATTCATGTGTTTCTTTCCTTCACATCTTTTTCAATTGTCTTTATTTTCCTACATCTTGGAAAATATTGCTACCACGGTTGGCCTCCTTTACTAACTTTTGGAAAGGGATATTATGGTGAAAAATAAGAAGTGGAGTGTTAGATCCACTGGAATAGCAACTGGTGATAAAGATTTACACTGACCTCTAAAGGATGGCGTTTCTTTTGTGAAGGAAGGTTGACAGCACATGACACATCTATGTGACTTCCCAAGGGGATATTGGTTTACTCACTAAAAAAATGTTCAGTACTATTGTTAATAAAGTGAATGCATTACTATGAAATGAATGACTGTTTTCCTTTTCTTATTCTTTCCTTCCTTTCTATTTTCTAGGGAGGTAGATCTCTACACAGGCTATACAACAAGGAACATTTTATGCATGCCTATTGTGAGTCGAGGAAGTGTTATTGGTGTCGTGCAGATGGTGAACAAGCTAACTGGAAGTGCCTTTTCTAAAACCGACGAGAACAATTTTAAAATGTTTGCAGTCTTTTGTGCTTTAGCATTGCACTGCGCTAATGTAAGTTTTGTCCTACAAAAATAAGAAGGTGAAACAAAATAACATTATTTTTAATATAATATTTTGTTGTTGTTTATTGCGAAGTCGTGTCCGACCCATCGCGACCCCATGGACAACGTTCCTTCAGGTTTTCCTGTCCTCTACTATCTTCTGGAGTCCATTTAAGTTCACACCTACTGCTTCAGTGACTCCATCCAGCCATCTCATTCTCTGTCGTCCCCTTCTTCTATTGCCCTCAATCTTTCCCAGCATTAGGCCCTTCTCCAGTGAGGCCTTCCTTCTCATTAGGTGGCCAAAGTATTTGAGTTTCAACTTCAGGATCTGGCCTTCTAAAGAGCAGTCAGGGTTGATCTCTTCTAGGACTGACCGGTTTGAACGCCTTGCAGTCCAAGGGACTCGCAGGAGTCTTCTCCAGCACCATAGTTCAAAGGCCTCAATTCTTTGGCCCTCAGCCTTTCTTATGGTCCAACTTTCACAGCCATACATTGCAACTGGGAAAACCATGGCCTGGACTATACGCACTTTTGTTGGCAGGGTGATTTCTCTGCTTTTTAGAATGCTGTCTAGATTTGCCATAGCTTTCCTCCCCAGGAGCAAGCGTCTTTTAATTTCTTGGCTGCAGTCCCCATCTGAGGTGATCTTTGAGCCCAGAAAAATAAAATCTGTCACTAACTCCATTTCTTCCCCATCTATTTGCCAGGAATTGAGAGGGCCGGATGCCATGATTTTGGTTTTCTTAATGTGGAGTTTCAAGCCAACTTTTCCACTCTCCTTCTTCACCCGCATCAAGAGGTTCTTTAGCTCCTCTTCACTTTCTGCCATTAGAGTGGTATCATCTGCATATCTTAGGTTGTTGATATTTCTCCCGGCAATCTTAATTCCAACTTTTGTTTCATCTAGCCCTGCCTTTCTCATGATGTACTCTGCATATAAGTTAAATAGGCAGGGCAACAGTATACAGCCTTGCCGGACTCCTTTTCCAATTTTGAACCAATCAGTGGTTCCGTGTCCGGTTCTCACTGTTACTTCTTGACCCGCATATAGATTTCTCAAGAGACAAATGAGATGGTCTGGTACTCCCATCTCTTTAAGAACTTGCCACAATTTGTTGTGATCCACACAATCAAAGGCTTTTGCATAGTCAATGAAGCAGAAGTAGATTTTTTTCTGGAACTCCCTAGCTTTCTCCATGATCCAGTGTATGTTGGCAATTTGATCTCTAGTTCCTCTGCCTCTTTGAAATCCTGCCTGTACTTCTGGTAGTTCTCGATCCACATACTGCTGGAATCTAGCTTGTAGGATTTTAAGCATAACTTTACTAGCATGTGAAATGAGTGCAATGGTGTGATAGTTTGAACATTCTTTGGCATTGCCTCTCTTAGTACAATGAGTGATTACAAGTACTAAACTGTTTCTGATATTGTGGGCTTGTTTGTGTTAAGTTCTTGATTTCAAATATTTAAACATTTTTATTTTGTTGATGAGGATAATGATGATGATGATGTGCCAATAAGATGGTGTTGATTCTTAATTATCAATCAATTTTCTCCAGGATGATTTACCTCAAACCTAGTTATTTAGGTCTTCCAATAGTGCACCCATCATTGCTTTAATAGAATCCATCCATCTTGCTGCTTATCATTCTCTTCTCTTTCTATCCATCTCTTAACCATGATAGACTTCGCTGGTAGCTAAGCTTTCACATAAAGTACCCAAAGTATAATAATTTGATTCTGATTATTTGTGCATCAAGTGGTAACTCTGGGTTGATTTTTCAGTTACCCATTTGTTCGTCTATTTTTGGCTATCCATAGATTTCCCAGGAGTCTCCTCCAAAACCAAAGTTCAAAAACAGCAATCCTATTTATATCCTACATTCTCCAAATCCAACTTTCACTTTCATAGAGTGTCACAGGGAAAAGCCCAGTTCTGAACTTTGTAGGTGAAGACATTCCAGCATCTTAAAATCTTTTCCAAGGCCTTCATAACCACCCTACTAAGTGTTAGTGTACAGGTAGCCCACGACTTATGACCTCAATTTAGCCCATAATTTCTGTTGCTAAGTGAGACAGTTGTTAAGTGAGTTTTGTCCCATTTTATGACCTTTCTTGCCACAGTTATAAAGTTAATCACTGAATTAAGTTAGTAACCCAGTTGTTAAGTGAATCTGGCTTCCTCATTACTTTGCTTGTCAGAAAGTCACAAAAGGTGATCACATGACCCTGGGGATGTTGCAATGGTTGCTAAGTGTGAAAAATGGGCATAAGTCACTTTTTTCCAGTACCATTGTAATTTCGAACAGTCATTAAACAAATGGTTATAAATTGACAACTGTACAGATGTTGACAGATGTACAGTTGACAGATGTACAGAATAACAGAATTACAGAGTTGGAAGGGACCCTGGATGTCTTCTAATCCAACGTTCTGCTCAAGCAGGGATACCCTATTCCATTTCAGATGAATAGTTGTCCAATCTCTTCTTAAAAACTTCTAATGTTGGAGCACCCACAACTTCTGGAGGCAAGTGATTTCACTGATTAATTGTTCTAACCCCCACTATCTGTTTTTAAAGTTGTCTTTATATTTAAAACTTAGCCTACATTTTTCACTTTCTCTATGACTTTGATTACCTATAGCCTTCTCTCAGCCAACCTGGAAACATCCAGTTTGTTTTGTTGTGTCCAGTCTGGACTTTGGCTTCCTGATTTGTGTCTTGATTTCATATGAGGACAATGAGATGTTCCGGATATCTTGTTTTTCAAAGCATAATCCTTCAAATGCCTTTAATGATCAATGAAGTACATATTGACTTTCTGATATTCTTTGGCTTTCTCAATTATTCACTGTTCATCAGCAATAATGTTACTGCTCCTTGGTTTTTTCTACAACCATCTCCCCTTTCATGTTAGACTCTAGTCTGAGTTGGATGATCCTAAGCATTATTTTAAAGGCATGGAAAATGAATAATATTTTGTAATACTTTACACACTCTGATAAGTCTTCTAAGTAAACTCCCAACAGCTGGCCATATTTGCTGATATACTTTGGTTGGAAGTTTTCAGATTTTCCTTTTGTTCCTTGCCATATATCTGCAGATATTCTATCACTTCCTGCAGCCTTCAGACTGGTAATAACAGAATACTGATCTAATGTTATCCTCTAGTATTACAGATTCTTATAAGTTGGAAGTATCTTCAATATCTCCTTGGATTTTAACAGAATAATAGGATACACATTTCATCTTTGTCTGATCTTCTTCACTTACTGTCTGTACATTTCCATCCTTTGTATATCAATTAAGCTTGGAATCTCCTGAGCTCTGAGAACTTTGGGGAAACTTTCTTTGTTTTCCTGTCTGTTTTCAGCAAGTATAATTGAATACGCATCTTGTCCGTTCTAACAGCTCTCTAAAATTCTTTGTGAAGTTCCTTTCTAAGATGTTTGCTTTCTTGACTATGATTTCCTCTTGGCAATTTCCACCATTTGGTCTGACATCCAGTTTGCTTTCTTTTATTTCTTGGTTTTCCCTTTCATAATGCTTCTTAGCAACGTTTTGATTTCATTCCACAAGTACACTAGTTCCCTATCAATGAGGTCCAGGACTTCACACTAATTCCTAATGTTCTTCTTGTAAATTGGGGTATGGGTGTGTGTGTGAGGTTGATGGTAAAGATCATATTGCAAAAACTGATTGGCTTTGTTCCTCTGCTTTAGTTTGGCTTGGAATTTGCACATAATCTGTTCCACAATAATCCCTTGGCCATTTCTTTGCAGTAACTGAACTTTTCCATCTCCTTGTACCAATAATATAGTCAATTTGTTCTCTGTGTACTCCATCTGGTAATGTTTTGGTTGCTGGAAGACTGTGTTACTACAACTAGCAATTAAGAAATCATTGGATTAACAGAAATTGGTAAATCATATCCTATTTCATTTCAGTTTTCTAGGCCATAATTTTCTCTGTAATATTTCTAACGTTGATGCTGTAGTCTTCAGTTACAAACAACACATCTTGTTTTCATGTTCTGTTGGCGTCATGTTGACTTTAAGTATAAAACCTGTCAACCTATTCTTCTTTTGCATCAGTGGTTGGAGCATAAATCTGGACAATAATTATATTAAGGAGTTGCCCATAGTCTAATTAATATTATTTGGCCATTGATTGCATAATAGCCAAATATTGTTCCTAATGTGTCCTTCCTATCCTTCCTTCCTATGCTACAACCTTCCTATGCTACATCCTTCCTGACTTATAAAAGCAGTACCATTCCTTCTTTGATATTGTGTGTTGAATGATGAACAGTATGATCTTCTGACCGAATGGATCCAATTTATATCCAGTTCAATTTGGTGATAGCTAGCATGCCAAGGAGTTGTTGATTCATTCCATCTTCCACTGTGTTGAGCTTTTCCATGTTCGTGCTTTTTGCATTCTATGAACCCATTGTAATTTTGTTTTGCCATTTCAGTTTTTCTTTTCCTTCATGGCAACATCAAGTACTAGGCTCCCAAATGCTTTAATCTAGTAACATCATAATTACCAAATATCTTCAGCCTCTTTCTCAGTAACATGTTGAGTATTATCTGACCAGAGAGGCCTATCTAATAACACTACATCCTCAGTCACTTTATATTTTCTATTCATGTTACTTTATTGGGAGAATAATGAAGTGGTTTACAATGCCTTTTCTTTTGTGGTAAAAAATGGTGGTGCCTTGGCAATTCTCATTAAGTGATCATCCATTTCCAGCATCTTCCTATATTGCAGATCTCTAATGGTGCCTATTTGCTTTGGCTGGGCAGCTGGGATGATCTTCACACCTTGATTATGCTGGAATTATATGCTTTTGGTATATACTTCTGGGATTGCTTAGTCATCCCTGTTAGGAACATGTCCCCAGCAAAATGAAACAGCCCAGCAGGCTATAAAGGGGAAGAAAAACAAAACAAATTATTTTCTGTTAAATTATGTCTGATTGCTCTTCAGAAATGGCCTGTTTGGATAGGTGTAACCAACAAGAATAACTTTTTAGTTTGAAACCTTAGGATTTTTGTTCTATAAGAGGAAATACAAATTTCTTCCATTAAATCATGATTTCAGATGTATCACAGAATTCACCATTCAGAATGTATATATCGTGTAACTATGGAGAAGCTTTCATATCACAGTGTTTGTTCAGCAGAAGAATGGAAAACTTTAATGGATTGCAAACTCCCACCACAACTCTGCAGAGAAATTGAACAGTATGTTTTTTACAGTATATTTTTGACATTGAAGTAGATCTTGGTAATTATTGTGAATGTAGTAGATGTTATTGTTAAAGGGCCAAATATTTTAATATGGATGTCTTGTAATAGACAACTGCAAGCAATTAGGGAAGGAGATTGGATCATTGTGGGCCAATTTAATCCTTTCCTCTAATCTTTTCCTAAGGAATATTCTTTCATGCATGTGAACACACACACAATACACACATCCAATTGTCCTATTATTATTTCAAATGGGTTGAAATATTGTATAAATATCAGTTTCACCTGTCTAGCTTATTTTTCAGTATTGAGATTTCCTTTAAGCCTATGTTTCATTAATGGCAAGGAAACTGTTGATAAGTACTTCACTGGCTATTATTGTTATGATCAGCAGATAATGTCCCAAGTTTGTGTCCTGATAAATATGCAGATGCTCAGATATGCTGGGAGTATCCCATGGTTCCATAATAACCATGATATGTGTAAACAGAACAGTTGATTTCAGATCTCTGCTGCATAGTATTACAGGGGTCCCCAACCTCCCAGTCTATGGACCAGCACCAGTCCGCGGCATGACAGCAACTGGGCCACACAAACAAGCAAAGCCCTATTCATGGGATGCAGGCAATAGACAAAACCATGCCCCCTCCGATCCGTGGAAAAATCTTTCTCCATGGAATTGGTCCCTGGTGCCCCAAAAGTTGGGGGTCACTGCACTATTGTGTTTCTAAT
Source organism: Crotalus tigris (assembly GCF_016545835.1). Lineage (NCBI taxonomy): Eukaryota > Metazoa > Chordata > Lepidosauria > Squamata > Viperidae > Crotalus > Crotalus tigris. The sequence goes on from NW_024096883.1 coordinate 83,056, forward strand.
GCACAGGGTATTATTATTATTAAGTTCAGGGAATTGGAATAGAACATCTGCTGTACACAAGAACAATGCAGGCACAAATAGTATCCACAAAATTGGCAGCTCTATCGTTCTGATCCTTAATGTGAGGTTATGGATATTGACATTACAAAACATAACTGAATAACAAGATAAAATATAATGTGAAATGTTTGGATTACATTATTTCATTTTACACTGCTTATGACACATATTTACTATTTATTACCACCTAAATATGGTACACATTTGTTATAATCAAAAGTATATTTTATTATAATTATTGATTATATATAACCAAGAGTGTCAATCCTTAGTGGCTTCTACATAGACATTGGATGATCTGTTTCCAACCTTGTGCTCCAGGACTTTAGACTACTGTAATTGAATCCACCTGTCTTGTGCTGGTTGTCCTCTTCTTCTCTGTCTTTCTACCTTTTCCACATTATAGACTTCTCCAAAAAAAGAAGTCTTTGTATGGATCCAAAGTATGATAATTTGAACAAGTTATTTGCACTTTAACTAAGAAAACTGAATTGATTTTTTTGATAATTGTTTTCTTGATTATTCATTATAGTCAAGATAATGATTTATTATAATTATTATTTTTTATTATTACCATAATTTATTCTAATTAAACATTCAGATTTCTAAATATTTATTCATTATACTTTATATGCAGCTTTTCTTTTTCAAAGCTTGGGAAATTATATTTTTCTTTACAATTTTTTTTTGGGGGGGGGGAAGGGGATACTCCATAAGAGTTTTCCTTGTTGGTAGTAGAGGGTTTTTAAAGTTCTGTTAGATATCATAAAGAATACATTCTTCTCTATTCAGCTAAGGAATTTAGAAATATGTTTAAATAAACTTTATTTTTAAATCATTCTTTCAATAAACTTTATCAGGGCACTTAATATATATTTAATTGGATCCAATACTCATTCATAATGTGTCTGATGGAAGTGGACTTCTTCATTCCTTCCATTCATAGTCTGAAAATAGTACATAAATTATTTGGGAGATTGGTGATAGATGCTATGGAAGTGCCCCTCTTTGAAGTACCATTATTCTCTTTTCCCATACCAATGGTTTCATTTATTAAGTTCCAGAAATCCATTTTTGTTTTGTTTTTAAAGAACTAAAGTCATTAATGCATGAGATGTTACATATTTCTGTATATTTCTGGTAGAAGCCAGTATGAATCAAATATGCATTATTGCTACTTGAGAGAAAGGACTTTTTCATGTTGAAAAGAACTCTGATCAATGAAATTAGCATTGTATATTCATACTTTTAACAAATATGCAAGTAATTTATTTCTTCTAATTTTATATTTCTTATTTTAACAGATTCCATTTTGACATTGGTCCTTATGAAGATTTTTGGCCAGCAATTTTTGTCTACATGATTCATCAATGTTGTGGAGAAGGCTGGTATGATCTCTTTTTTTAAAATTACAATTTTAAAATATTTTTAAAGAAACATTTGTATTAACTTTTGGAGCTCTACTGTTATTTGCTTTGGGTATATGGGATCAAAAAATCCTATTTCCAGTTCTACTTTATCATTCCTGTTATCTAAAAGTATGAATTCTGTTTTTCTGTCAGAAAACAGTTATCTTCAAGTCTGAAAAATTTTGTATCATATCGAATTGTGTTTTTAGTTCATGAGAGTGACTGGATTAAGGGTTATTTTCATGTAGAAGCAATGATTAATTTTTTTTAGATAAGATGACCCGAGTTATGCATATCTTCTTGTGTAGTTGAATGATTAAATTAGTTTGAAACATCAGTCTTTTTTTTTTTTTTTTTGGCTACATTGCCTGTGCACCAACAGCTTCCCTCTCCCACTGGCAACTAGGAGGTTTATGTTCAGAATTCTGTAATCTAGTACTAGAATTTGGATGAAGAATAATTAAGATGAACTCCTTTGGATCGACGAACATGAGTGAGAAAAATAGCATATGGGCTCTAAAGACTAATAACTAGTAAAGCTAGGGGCTTTTGAGAAAAGGAAAATAGTTCTACTGATATTTTATATTGAAAGTGGAGGAAATGACCTTTTTTCTATTTTTCTCAAAGATGGAAGAATAAAGACAAACGTGAAGGTCAGAAAAAAAATTACTTAACAAATTCAGAGATATGCAGTTGGATTCTTAATGATAGGGTTGGGCACTTCTTGATTTTCCCAGTAGATGATGCTCTATATGTTCAGAGTATTGGGTACTTATAGGCAGGGAAGTAAAGCTGCAGCACTGAGATGTCACTATAAAAATAACTTGTCATGGTGATTTTATATACATAAAAGCCAACTAATAGATTGCATTGCAATAAACATGCAACCAACTTTACCCCAAATGTTTTACATTTAAACACATCAGACATGATCCAGCTGTTCAAGATCATGTTTGGGAACTCTGATACACGCATGGATGGATCTTTGAACTAGAGGTGTAAAAATGTTTCAAAAGTGTTCGCAGAAGTGCAGAGAAAAGTTATATTTTCCCCCTATGATTTGGGGAAAAACAGAAATCTTTGAAGATCTTTTAATTATATTCTAAATTTATTTCTCTAAGAAATGAAATGCATTACGTCTATATTAGCACATTAAATCATTATTTTATTGTCTCTGACATTTAAAGGTACATCTTTGCACAGCCTGAAGCAGTGGGTGTATGAAGTGATATCTTTTAATGAATTAAAATTTGACTTTCTGCTTGCAGAAACGTTTTCAACCTGGTAGATATCTTTGTTAATAGAAGGAAAGTGATTTTCATAGATCAGACCTTCTTCATTCAGATCCCCTATTGCAGGGGTAGGCAACCTTGGCTCTTTTATGACTCGTGGACTTCAACTCCCAGAATTCCTGATCTAGCATGGCTCAGCTTGGAAACCTCTCCCTTTCCCCTCAGCATAGCTGGCTCAGGAATTCTGGGAGTTGAAGTCCACGAGTCATAAAAGAGCCAAGATTGCCTACCCCTGCCCTATTGCATTCCATGATGATCTGACGGTTCTCCCAATCTGTTGGAGAAGATTCTTATGTAGCACAGAGATCAATGGAGAAAGGAGACACCAAATGAAATTATTATATTCCCTTTCTTTTCAATCAATGAAGGCACTTGCTGGGTCAAAAACTCTTCTGAAAACAAGTTTACAGTTGGTTCTTCAGTATTTCTGTACATAACATTTCCAGATTTCCTATTCCTACACAGACATCCATGACATCCTAGAGCTAAGCTCTATTTTCGTAAGCCCAGAGAGATGTTTTCCCACAGTACATGTCCATAGGATTTACTGTTATTTATCAGTTGCTTTTTAGTTCCATTGGTACAGCAATGAAGCCTCCCAGACTTGAATGTAGAATGTGTTGTTAGGACTGAAAACAACATTTTCAAATTCAAAACTTCATTTTGAATGCAGAGCAACATATTTCTTTTTTTAAATTATTTTTTTATAAAACGGGTATTTTAGAAAGTAAAAACAATACGAATTTAAAGAAAACGGAAAGAAAAGAAAAATAAAACACCATATTTCTGACTATACTATAGAGATTCTGTTCAGTCTGCGTGCTAGCATATTCACTGTAGAGCCGATTCTTTCTGCTTTGACTTTATCTTTTTTATTTTAAATGTTTTTAATGATCGCCATAGCTTACTATAAAGTGATCTTTTTTTAAAAAAGGATAAAGTAGTATTGTATGCAATAACTTGAAGCCATTCACTTTTGCCATGATATTGTTTTACCTATAATTTTCTTATCTGGATTTCCCAAACACATCAAATGCTGCCTATGCCTATGGGTGATCTGTGCTTCCATTTCTACTTCATGGCAGCCCCATCTCTGGTAAGCATGATGTGCAGGCATTCTGGTCCCAAGAGGGAAAGGTACATTGGATCTGGTATGGATACACTTACAGTACTTGTCAGTGGCATCTTAAAAAAACCCACCATCTTTTCTTGATTCCACATGGTAGCTTCCAACTCATGCGCTGTATTGGCTACATGCTCATGTATTGGCCCATATGGACCTGTAGCTTGGCAGTTAGGACACTTGATAGGACTTTCCATGTTGTGGAGATGCAGATTAATGGCCTGCAGTTAAACTGTGCTTTTTACTTGTGCGGTTTTTTTTATGCTCCACACTGTCCTTCCTTGTGTTTAGCCAGTTCAGGTGGGAGCTTTCATTTCTTGACCCACTTCTGGATCTCTGCTACTATGTTGGTATCATGTGTTGCTGATAGGTACATTGAATGTGCCCTCATCAGATCCAAAGTATCTTACCTGCTTCAAATCCAACTACTAAACATGTGATCTGCACCACATGTGGGTCAAGAATACCAGTAGCTCATAGATAGAACAGTTGCCCAAGACTCAAGGTCTAGAGTAGACAGACTAATCTAAGCATAGCTTGAATTGACTCCAAGAAAGCCTACGACTCAATGCCACACACACATGAACCCTCTAATGCAAAATCAATAGGACACTAAGAACCTTCCTCAATAACTTAGAGGGACTATGGAAGACAACTGGAACTGAGTTCAAGACAGCATTGAGACATCAATCATAGCAGCACAAGAACAGGCACTAAGCACCAGAATCACAGATATAGGTGTCTTTCATAGTGGGCAGGACCTAAGGTGTAGACTCTGCAGAGAAGTCTCAGTGACAATGCAATAAATAGCTGTAGGGTGTAAGATTAATACATACTAAATGTCACAATCAAGTAGCTGGCATTGTGTACAGGAACATCTGCACAGTGTGTAGGTTAGACCCTCCCAAATCCTGATGGGAGATACCTCAGAAAATCATGGAGAATAGGGCTAAGATTCTGTGGAATTTGACAGATCCAGAGGGACAGGCAGTTACTAACCAATCAACCAGACATTGAAATAATAAACTTCAGAGGATAGTGATGTTGATAGATGTAGCTGCGCCAAGTAATCACAACAAAGAAAGGAAGCTGGAGAAGTACAGAGCCTGAAGGAAAAACTAGAGAGAATGTGGAATATAAAGACCAAAGTGGTTCCAATGGTGGTAGGAGCATTCAGGGCTGTGACTCCTAAACTGGGAGAATGGCTTCAACAGATCCCAGGCACAACATTAGAGCTCTCTGTTCAGAAGATGCACTGCTAGGGAGCAGCTAATATCCTGCACAAAACTGTTAGATTTCCAGGCCTCTGGTATAGGACTTAAGATTGAGGAAAACATATACCCTTCATAGGGGTGAGAAGGGAATATATATAAAAGGCACATACATATGCATGCAGTGCTTATGAGTAAAGACTAGATGTTCTTAAATAGTGACTTAAATTTCAAAGGCCCTTTAAAGGAGTAACCAGAATTAAAACAATATGGTAAAAGTCTGCCTTAAAAGGCTTTTATATTGAGAATGTTTATACTTTAAAAAAAAAAAACAACTCTCCAAATTTCTGTTTTTTAAAATTAGGAAAATGAAAAAAAAAAAGAAATCAAGAAAATTCCCCCTACTGTTTCCCCCCCCCCCCAGGCTTTCATATCTCTAGTTTAAGCAAGAACTGCTCCATTTATTCAGAATCAAGAGAAATAAAGTAAAGGAACAATTCCAGTTTGTGCAGATCTCCATGTGTGCTTCAGAGCCCTGCAGAGCTTTTGATTGAGAGTTATTTTAAAGGGTTTTCAGCCCCCCCTATATTTTTCATAGTATGACTATACATGTATATGCTTCTGTTACTATGTCTTTAGTGCTTATAATCAGAAAAAAAATAAGGGGTAATTTTTTGGGGTAAATATTACTCCACTTGACAGAAACCAGATGTGGTCTCTGGGAGGCATGTATTATCAAGGGTTTCTGTCTAAACAGAGCCTATTGGGACTGAGTCTATAGATAGGTTGCATAGATTAAATTATTTTTGCAAACAGAAATGTTATTGCATTAGCATTTTTAATTAAGCTGAGGATATTGAAAATAAATTGCCTGAAGTGGTATAGGGTTTCCTGCCTGAGCATGGGTTTGGACTAGAAGACCTCAAAGATCCCTTCCAACTCTATTATTGTTATTGTTATTAAATTTCTCAATAGGGCAGGAACTTATACATATAGGACTTTTTTAATGTTTAGAACCATCTACAGTAGTTTACCAAATAGAGGGAGGTGCAGAAGGAAAAAGCTTCCTCTGTAGACCAGATCTGTCTCTGTAGCCACATTACACAAACTTCCACCCCTAATTTGCTTTTCCTATCCAGGAACAAACATTATTTGAAATAGAAGTCTGATCTATATTGCTTGATCATGCAGTTGGGTTTTTCTTTTTAAGTTTTCTATGGAAAATTTTAGGAAACCCATACTTACATAAAACTGATGAAATGATCAATTCACATCCTCTGTTTTGAGAAAACTGGGATCCCCGTTGAAGTTCTCTGATTCTGAAAGCTTTAGCGATGGTCTATGGATTTCTTAACTGGAAGAGGAGGTATTTTAATGCCCCATTCCATCTAATTTTTGAAATTATTATCATCAGTAAAACTGCCTATCATGAAATGATCATACACTTGAAATTCTTTTCCTGTTTATTTTGGAAAGCCAGAGGATTCTACTTATGAATGTCTTCAAAGAAATTGACTTCATTGAAAATATTCAGATGTTTTTCAACATATTAGAATGAATTTATAAACAATCCCCTCTGAGAAGATAGATACTTATAGGATTACCATTTTAGCCTATATATCTGTAATAAAAGTTCACTTTCTCCTCAAATACATTTATATAAATATTTAATGAGGTTTATGTGGGGATTTTGCTTTTTTTAATGCAGGCATTTAGTTTCTGCACTTTAATTTTCTATACTTTAAATCAGTGTACATTTTTAAAAAAATAACGTGACTTTCACTGTCAGAAAGACCTATAATTTGACTGAAAGGGCTGTAGATTCAAAGGTATAATTCTAGTTTTTGCTTACTCAGATTGGGTTAAAAATTTCAGCTTTGATTTAATTGAACATTAAAGTAACCTCCGTTGGTTAATGTAAGCATACATCCTTGGAAATACATTCCAGTGACATCAGAAGATGTCTAAGTGCATTTAATTGAGGCATTAGCTATATAAATAGCAATAATATTACCACACATTTTAAATTATTTGAAAAGATTAAGCGAACCAAGTTGTAGCTTTGATATTTAAAATGTGTTCAACAATTAATTCTTAGTTTGAATTGTAAGCATAGTGGCAAGGCAGTTCTCTTTCCTGCGATGTAAGTCTGCCCCATTTTGCACATGCAGGATGAACAGAGGTCGAAAAGCTAACAACAGAGAAGATGGCAGTGCTATGATGTCAGCATTGAGCCTTTATATGGAATCTGATATTATGGAGGAAGGGTAATTAGAGCTTTTAGCCTGGACACAGCTTTGAAGAGATGCAGTATGTGTGTGTACATGTGTCTGTGTGTGGCTGGGTGGGGGAAATGTGAAAATACATTGGCTGTAGGAACCAAATTCTTGGAAAGTAGGGTTCAATCTAGCATTGTTCTTGTGACTATCTCTTAAAATGCTTACCCTAAAAAAAAAAGAAGAAGAAAAGAAAAAAAAAGAATTACTTTCTTTTTTAGGGTTCAAATTTCAGGGTTATAATTGAAAGCTCTGTAGGACTCTGACATGGACATGCAGTTCTGCTGCTCCATTCTCACAAGTGAGTTAGAATGTGCTTCTCAAAATATTTCAGTGGCACGTGCAAAAGAGAAGAACATCAGCTCTTTTTGTGTTTATTCCCACACTTCTCACACATGTGCAGTGAAATTGCTTGAGACTAAAAAGTATATGTTTGCTTCCTTAGAGCAAGCATATACAGGTATATTTCTAGTAGATACAGATGGCAAAGTAAAGCATAGATTCTCAAAACTTCCTTTGTCTTTCACTAATCCATCTCCCACAAAGGTATTAAAGACAGCCATATTTTCATTATACAAGCAGAATAATGAAGGCGCAAGTTTATTTCCTTGCCTTTTTTTTAATGTAGCATTCAATGTCTTCTTTTCCGTTGATTTGCTGGCAGGTTAGGCTTTGTCCAGCATGACTTAATTTCTGCTAAAAATAGTGGCATTTTTAAGAGAAATGTGCCCTAATTGTTTTCAGCCAAATGCTTTGAAAATATGAAGAATGCAAGAGAACTTATCTGACAAAAGAATGGAGAACTTATGATGTTTTGCATCATGCGTATCTGCAACATATGAACATACATCATTGTGCTTTGAGTGGAAATGAGAGAAATGGACATTTCTGAATTTATGCTTGAATATGCCTCTTACTTTTTTCAGTATAACCTCTTGCCTTTTGCTTGCAGTACAGTAGAACTTAATTGGCCCAACTGATGAGAAAATAAATCCATTAAAAATTCATTTTTTGTAAAGTTATACTGATATATATATATATATATTTAAAAGTAAATAGAAGTTTTGATTGAAAGTACTCTTTTTCTTCTGAATGCTTCATCCAATTCCTTTTTTCTTTCTTTCAAGTTTTGATCTGGAAAAACTATGTCGTTTCACGATGTCTGTAAAGAAGAACTACCGTCGAGTGCCCTATCACAACTGGAAACATGCCATCACAGTTGCACATTGCATGTATGTTATTCTTCAGCACAACCACAAGACTTTCACAGACTTAGAAGTAAGTGTAGATTCCCCCCCCCCCCCAAAAAAAATCAAATACAAAGCAGAAGTAAAATCTGCAGAAACCACTTTGAAAATAGGACAGCTTTGTTTCAGGCCAGATCTGAGACTTACGGATCTTGCTGTAGAAAAATCCCCACCACAATTTCCCCATACACATTCTTGGAGTGCAGCTTTTTTCCCACTATGCAAATAAACAGAAATATTTTACCCATCAAGGCCTTCTTAGGGCAAAGTTTTCTCATACAGGGCAACCTGCCACCAAGACTTTTTTTGGCTAGTGTGGCTTTAATTTTTTCTTCTGTAACAATTGTTGTGACACTGTATTGACCCCTATAAACCAGGTCTGTTTTATAGAATTAGTCTATTTTGCTTCAGAGTAATATTGTAATATCTCTGAAGCAACCCATTTTAATTGAATATTTGGGCTTTATAGAAATATTGGCACATTGCTGATATAAATGAGACTGAGCCGTGGTGGCGCATTGGTTAGAATGCAGTAGTCTGTCCACAGCCAGGATTTGATTCTGACTGGCTCAAGGTTGGCTCAGCCTTCCATCCTTCTCAGGTTGATAAAATGAGGACCCATTCTAATAATATTACTATTATTATTAATAATAATAATAATACTCAAAAGGTAGACAAAAATGCCAAATCCAGTTTGAACATCTGGCTGACTGTGCGATGATCAATAATAATAATAATAATAATAATAATAATAATAATAATAATAATAATAATAATAATAATAGAAAAAATGGTTTGAGATAATAAAGAATAACAGCACCAAATTAAGATTAACCTTTGAAACTAATCTTTAATTTTTTTTACAAGAGTAACAATTATAAAATTGAGTTTTAAAAATAAACTCAACTCTATGAAAGACTGATGCTCTCTGTGCTTGGTGGTTTACTTGCAGGCATTTCATTAGCAAACTACTGTAGGCAACATCATCAGTATTAATGAAGTGTGACTATTGACCAAGAGAGACAGGGCGTGATCTTGTTTCTGATGATATTTCAAAACATTATGGAAAAGGCCCTAACAGTTTTTAAGTATTATCCTTTGGAATTGGAGGAAAATATATGAAGTATAGACCCTCTTAATTTCAGATGTCAGACTTAGATTATTAACTGCACTTCTGTATTCATCCATCAGGAGAATCTTATATTAAATTGATATTGATGTAAGGATGTTTATAGTAGAAGAAATTGTTAAGAATTTCAGGTATCTAATGAACCATATTATACATCATAGTTCCTAGACATAATTTTTTGTATTTTTCCCCTCCCTAATCTTTGTACAAAGTGAAAGTAAACTTTGTTTATTTTTTTGTTCAGGATACCAGGTTGTTTGCTTATAGTTCACAATCTTGTGCCAACTTTCTCCTATAATCTTTCTCTGTCTCCTTTCCCTCTTTTGACAAAATGTTACACATTTTGCCTATTATTCTGTGTTTTTGGAAATACCCTTTGTTTTTGCAATATTAGTGCTGCATTTGTTTTTTCAGAAAAACTGTGCTGATGAAGGACTTGTTTCATTGGACAGCTACTCTATTTTATTCACCAGAGAGACAGACTAAATGGCTTTAATGAAAAAGAATTAATTCAGCTGCCATCAGGAGAAATAATAATTATGAAATGTTATGTTTTATTACTACACTGAATTAGCACAGTTCTCAGAATAAAACTGCAGATTATATTACAGTGCAACGCTTGTCCCATTAGAAAATGGAATACAACACCCTATCTCCTGTTTTCAGTAACAGCCAGTTATTAGAGGTGGGAAGTGCCCAGAAGCTGCATTCATGCAGTTTTTGCCATTCCCTTTTGGCATACCAGTGCTAATCAACAAAGTATTCAATGAACTTTAGTTTATGGTTGTTGTTGAACAGGAGAACTGGGGTTAACACATTCAGAACAAGCCAGAATATTAAATCAACTTTTCATTTCATTGATAACTTTCTGGTTAGTAATAGTAATAGTAGTAAAGTTGGAAGGGACCGTGGAGGTCATCTAGTCCAACCCCCTGCTCAGGCAGGAAACCCTACACCATTTCGGACAAATGGCTGTCCAGTCTCTTCTTAAAAACTTCCAGTGTTGGAGCATTTACTGCTTCTGGAGGCAGGCTGTTCCACTGATTGATTGTTCTCACTATCAGGAAGTTTCTCCTTAGTTCTAGGTTGCTTCTCTCCTTGATTAGTTTCCACTCGTTGCTTCTTGTCCTGCCTTCAGGTGCTTTGGAAAATAGCTTAATTCCCTCTTCTTTATGGCAGCCCCTGAGATATTGGAATACTGCTATCATGTCCCCCCTTGTCCTTCTCTTCGTTAAACTAGACATACCCCATTCTCGCAACCGTTCCTTATATGTTTTAGCCTCCAGTCCCCTAATCATCTTTGTTGCTCTTCTCTGTACTCTTTCTAGAGTCTCAACATCTTTTTTACATCGTGGTGACCAAAACTGGATGCAGTATTCCAAGTGTGGCCTTACCAAGGCATTGTAGAGTGGTATTAATACTTCACATGATCTTGATTCTATCCCTCTGTTAATGCAGCCTAGCACTGTGTTGGCCTTTTGGCAGCTGCAGCACACTGCTGGCTCATATTTAGGTGATTGTCTACTAGGACTCCGAGGTCCCTCTCACAGTTACTACTATTGAGCGTGGTGCCACCTATGCTGTACTTGTGCATTTGGTTTTTCTTGCCTAAATGTAGAACCTTGCTTTTTTCACCATTGAATTTCATTTTGTTAGTTAGTGCCCAGTGTTCAAGTCTGTCCAGATCCTTCTGTATCTTAAGCCTGTCTTCTGGAGTGTTGGCTATTTATGCCAGCTTGGTGTCGTCTGCAAATTTGATGAGTTCCCCATCTATCCCTTCATCCAAATCATTAATGAAGATGTTGAAGAGCACTGGGCCCAGAACAGAGCCCTGGGGCACCCCACTACACACTTCCCTCCATATAGATACAGTTCCATTGAGGACTACTCGCTGAATACGGCCGGTCAGCCAGCTACGGATCCATCTGGTGGTGATTCTGTCTACCCCACATTTTTCTATCTTATCAAGTAGTAGGTTGTGATCTACTTTATCAAATGCCTTACTGAAGTCCAAGTAAATCATGTCCACAGCATTCCTCTGATCCACTAATTTTGTCACTTGGTCAAAGAATGCAATAAGATTTGTCTGGCATGATCTATTTTTGACAAACCCATGTTGGCTTTTAGTAATGACTTTGTTTGCCTCTAGGTGTTCGTTGATTCATTGTTTGATTATCTTTTCCAGGATCTTCTCAGGTATTGAGGTCAGGCTGATAGGTCTGTAATTTCCTGGATCCATTTTTTTCCTTTTTTGAGGATGGGAACTACATCAGCTCTTTTCCAGTCCTCTGGTAGTTCCCCTGTGTTTCAGGATCTTTGAAAAATATTGTTCAGTGGTTCCGATATCACATCTACCAGTTCCTTGAGAACCTTGGGGTATAATCCATCTGGTCCTGGCGATTTGAACTCATCTAGGCTGGACAGGTGCTCACTTACCATTTTCTTGCCTATCTTAACTTGTGTTTCTATTTTGTTTTTTGTGGCACTATTTTTGATAGGTTGGTCTGTTTTTTCCCTTTGTGTAAAGACAGATGCAAAAAATGAGTTAAATAGTTCTGCTTTCTCCCTGTTTCTTGTCACCTTCTTGCCACTTCCACCCACTAATGGACCAATCATTTCCTTCACTTTTTTCTTGTTTTTTTACATGTTGAAAGAAGCTTTTTTTGTTATTTTTGACTTTGGTCGCAAGCCTTAGTTCATTTTGAGCCTTGGCTTTCTTCACTTCATCTTTGCAGGCTCAGGCTATTTGCTGATATTCTGACTTAGTTATGTTCCCCTCTTTCCACTTTCTATACTTGTCCTTTTTATCTTTCACTTTGTCAGAGAGTTCTTTATGCAGCCATGCTGGTTTCTTTTGAGAGCTGTTATTTTTCCTCTTTGTTGGTATTGTGCTAGACTGTGCTTTTATTATCTCATTTTTCAAAATTTCCCAAGCTTCGTGAGTTGTTTTCCCCTTGAGGATTCTCATCCATGGAATCCTTCCCAAGCCCTCTCTAAGTTTAATGAAATTAGCTCTCTTGAAGTCCAAGACTCTAGTTTGACTGTGTTCTATTGGTTGTGCTTCTATAATGTTGAATTCTAATATTGCATGATCACTTCCTCCCAGGGTTCCTATGGCTTCAACACCTTCTATCATTTCATCTCTGTTAGTGAGAATTAGATCCAAAATGGCTAATCCCCTAGTTCCCTTCTCTACTTTTTGAGAGACAAAGTTGTCTGCTAGGTTTGCCAGGAACCTGTTTGATCTTCCACTTGGTGCAGAGTTTGTCTCCCAGTTGATGTCAGGGTAGTTAAAGTCCCCCATTACTATTGTGATGTGCTTCCTACATACCTTAGTTAGCTGACTAGCAAAAAGTTCATCTATTTCCTCTGTTTGGTTGGGTGGCCTGTAGTATACACCTATGGCAATGTCATTTCCCCCCCCCCTTTTATATTGACCCAAATGCATTCAAGACAGTTTTTAACATTGTTGTGCTCTATTTCTGTAGAGATGTAGTTATTGTAGCACATGGAGGAGGAGCACATGAATAATAATAAAGAATAAAGAAGCAACATGGAGATCTAACAGAGCAAATTTATTACTTAATCAACTTATACAAATAGTCCTTGGTTAGCAATCATTCATTCAGCAACCATTTGAAGTTATAATGGTGTTGAATGAGTGGTACTTATGACTGGTCCTTGAAGTACCAGCCATCCCAGCTTCCTTGCGCTAATATGATCATGATCCAAGTGCTTGGCAACCGTCTCACTCTTATGACCATTGCAGCATCCCACAATATCTGATCCCCATTCGCAAGCATTCCTGCAGACTTCCACCAGCAAAGTCAATGGGGAAGCCGACAGGGAAGATTGCAAGATGCTCCTTCACTCACACGGCTTTTTTTTCTTGAAACCACGGCTACAGACTCTGAGATCTCACAGGTATCTCATACTCCATAGCATGTGTGTCCCTACAGATTACCCAGCTGCCCACAGTGGCCACCTGCATACCTTCCTTCACCTGGCAGCAGACATCTGTGGCTCTGTTTCCCTTGCACTGCAGCAGTCACTTTTGCACCTGCTGGTCTGCTTCTGAGTCTCCTGGGACTTGGAACTTCCTGCCCGTTTCTGTTCGTTTGAAGCTATGGGGAAGTTGTGAGGAGGTTCTCATTTAATGACCTGTGATCCTCACTTAACGATGGCAAACAGGGACTGCCAGGATGGCCATTGCTAAGCTATGCTTTTCTACTGCATTGCTTAGTAATGGAAATTCTAGTCCCAGTTATCATGCTTAAGCAATGACTACCTTTACAGCTCTCTCATGGGCAGTGCACATAGGATGAAAACCAAGCTAAAACAAAAACATGATGAAATAGTGACCAAAGATAAACCAACTCCAATAATAGAATCATAGTGACAGGCCCACTTAACCTCTACATCCTTTGTCTAAGGGAAAATCCAGGTGCTTAATGACGTATAAAATGCTAGCAGGGAAATAGTCACATGTTTCTTGCATTATTAAACCAAGATACAAATATAGCTCAGACACCTAGTGAAGGTCTAGACCTTAGTTCTCGAGTACTTACAAAATAAACAGAAAATTACATCATTAGTCCATGATGTCTCTCAGGTAGCTAAACTGGGATTTATTTTGAGGGTTTGCAAGAATTCCTGAATTGGGAATTATTGTCTTCGTTGTTGTTGTTGTCGTCGTTGCCATCATCATCATCATCATCATCATCATCATCATCCATGTTTCATTGTTCAGCAGTCCCCATAGTTACTTCTGGTGACATGGGTATCTATATTGATTAATTAATTAAATCATTATCTTTTATATTACCTTGTGTGACGCAACTGATGATCTGGCTGAGTATAATAAACTGCCTCTTATTTTTTAACTTTTTAAAATATATTTTTTATTAAAAGTTGTTATCTTAATATAAAATAAACTACCTCTTATGAACTCAAAATGAGGCTATTATTTTTAGTGGCAGAATGTAACACTTTATGCTAATTGGCTGGGAATCATTGATACTTATTTTGTAGGTTTTCTTCATCCTGTCTCCAAGTGGCTCACAAGCAAAAAGAAAATATAATTATATGGTACCAAATCAGAAAATATAATCTTTAGAAAAAAATGAATAATAATAAAACCTAAACATACCTTTATCAACACTGATTATTCATAATTCTAGCACCGCCAATCATTCCAGGTACAACAAACTCATTCTTGAATCATGTATTTTATACAGTATGTTAAGGGCATCACTAAAGTGTCTGGCCTAGTAGAGAGTGACATCTAGTGGTATAAATATAATTTGAAGTTTAACTTCCTGTCTGCTTATTTTTCTAGCGAAGGGGTCTTCTCATTGCTTGCTTATGCCATGACCTGGATCACAGGGGTTATAGCAACAGCTATCTTCAGAAATTTGATCATCCATTAGCAGCACTTTATTCCACCTCAACCATGGAACAGCATCATTTTTCACAGACAGTATCTATACTGCAGGTAATTCATTGCACTCCATTTTTATGGCTAAGATTTAGAAATCTAGAAGTAGCAAATCTAACTGCAGGAGGTTTGTTTAGATGCTCTATGTCAGGGGTCTTCAAACTTGGCTCTTTTATGACTTATGGACTTCAGCTCCCTGAATTCCTCAGCTAGCGTGCCTGGCTGAGGAATTCTGGGAGTTGAAGTCCACAAGTCATAAAAGGGCCAAGTTTGAAGACCCCTGCTCTATGTGGACACTTCCCCTTTTAAAATGGCAAATCTTCTGCCTTTAAAGTAATCTATCTATTTCACAATTAAGAGCAGAGTATGTTTTTCTAAAAATAAATAAAAGTGCAAAAGTGAAAGTTCAAAATGCAGAGAAAAACGTTTGGTTAAGGGTTAGGATTTATTGAATTGAATATGTGATTTATTAAATTTGTAAAGCAATCTTAGGAAGACTTTAGGTAGAAAAGAAAATTTGCCTTCATTTTACTACCAAGCTTGTATCAGGCAACTTCCATTCATCCAAATTAAAAATGGTGAGTTCTAGTCCTGCCTTAGGTAAGATTTCATGCCTTAGTCATGAAAGCCACCTGGATGACTTTGGGCCAATAACTCTCTTTTATCCCAATCCACCTCACAGGGTTGTTGTTGTGGGGAAAACAGGAGGAGGAAGGTGTATTATGTTTGCTGCCTTGAGTTATTTATAAAGTAATATAGGCAGAATAAAAAAAAATCTAATAAATATCTTCAGGTATGTGAAAGGCTGCCATATTGAAAACGGGGTAGAATTATTTAGAGTTTGTTTAGGATAAAATGGAAAAGTGTAATAGCAGACAGCATTAGATGGAGAAAGTTGAAATAGTCCTAGATAGGAAGAAAAACCACAGCAAAAATGAACATTTTATCAATGTTTAGTTTTTGGTTTCAAATGATCCCAGTAAGAATTGAAGACAAAAATAAATGATTGGCAGAAACAATTAATTATGTGTCATCTAATAAAAAAAATCTAGAATAAGGGTAAGTTCTCAGAAGACTTTATAAAGATCAGGATTGACTGGCAGTAGCAAATTTATTATTGTGCTGTTGAATAACAGATTTGGTGATACAAACATCTGATTAGCTTGATCCAGAGTCCCAGAGAGAATATTAGCTGAGTCAGCTACACCAGACTCCACCTGGGATCAACTAGAAGGAGAGTACCCATTACTCCTATCAGAGTTGGGGAATAATCAAAGTCTGCTGATCATCAGTCAACCCCAGGAGTGAACCTGTTGGGAGCACCTAGATCCTAGATTCTAGGAACTGATGGCAAAGAAGGGGGTGACAAATGATAACATCCCTCCCCCCAGTAGAAACCTCAGAACAAGAATGTTTCTAGCCAGTGGTGACATTTGTCACAGGGGAGATGGCTCATTACCTTGAGAAGACCAGTTTATATGCAAGTCAGGTGCACAGATTCAACCAAATGGTATTAAATAAGATAAGATAAACTTTATTGTCATTTTTTTTTACTGTGGGCACAACGGCACACGTCAAAAATGAAATTTAGTTGCCCGCTCTCAAAGTGAACACATACATGACACACACCCAATATACTATATACAACATATGTATAGACCCACACACCTACATATACATAACAAATAAATATTAAACACTGTCCATCTTGAAAATATAACGAAAGGAGAAAGCTTAAGAGTTCACAAGGTTAATGCTGTATGGAATGAAACTATGGCTGAAATTGGAATCCCTTGGTCACCAGATTGAGGGGAAAGAGAAGCTCAAAGTGGCTGGCTAGCTTATTTTAACACCAAATTCCTGATAGTGGCCCAAGATTGATACAAGAAAAAGAAATTATGGAGAAGGAGGGATCAGCTATGTTGTCGCAAAAAGTTAAAACTGAAAAGGAAAATTTAGATTTCTCACCCTTATTTAAGAAACTCAGTTACTAGCAAAGCAGGTGAGGCCATATTTCCTATCTGCACACTTGGCAGGTGTTGAAGATGTTGATTTGGAATATTCCCCAGAAAATGAAAGATAACAGGCCTTAAAGTCAATTGAGACAGCAAAAACAATTCAGTGGAAAGCATTTTTAAGCTTTTCTTCAGATTTATTGTATTGTTAAATGCAAATGGAAATAAAAATCAGAAAGGAAAGGGGAAAGGAATAAAATAAAAAGAAAAAAAGAGTGACTTCTGTCTCTTTTTGATATAGTAGAATACAAAATACACTTAGTTGCCCCTCAACTTTTTGCTTTGGACGCCTAGTAGATACCATTTCTAAGCAACAAGTTACTCTAGTCATCAAAACCTAAAATCAAACAATTTTTTTTGTGGTTCGAACAAAGTCCAAAATTGATTTTCAGGTGGAAACAAGTTCTTCTGATAAGGTTTTCTTTTCAATTAACTTTGCCCTCTCTGCCAACTCCATCACTTTTTTCACCTTTTCTTCTATGGTGGGAATTGACCTGTCTTTCCATTTTTGTGCATATAATAACAAAGTTCAAAATTTTCTTTCAAATTCTTTATTCATCAGCCCTAAAAAGAAATGTCAGGTTTCAGTTTTATATTTGATTTAATAAACTTCTGAATAAAGACAAAAAAATCTGCCCTAATATTTCTGTGCTTTGTGACAAGTCTACCAGAGATGATAAAACATACCCAGTGGGAAATGTTGATAATAATAAAAATAAGTAGGAACTGGTTTGGGTGTTGCTTTGGCTTTTTGGCATACACTCAACAGACCCATCACATGTTTTCCAACTTCCAAATCTGTTTACCACTTTAAAATGTCCTGGATCCTTAGAAGTTCAGGAATATAATTGTTTCTTTGAATACATATAGGTAAATCTAATGTCTTGTTTTAAGAGCTACTATATAGACTTAAAACAAGGTTTAAATTATTCACAGTAAAATCTTTATATGCTTTTCTTTTTTTCTAGCTGGAAGGCCACAATATTTTCTCTAATTTGAACTCCACTGAGTATGAACAGATCTTGGAAATTATCCGCAAAGCCATTATTGCTACAGACCTTGCTCTGTACTTTGGAAACCGAAAACAACTGGAAGAGCTACAACAAACAAGATCACTGAATCTTAAAAACCAAGCACATAGGTAAAATACAAGTGAATATTTATGGTTTGAAATCACAGTCATGTTTCCTTGTTTTGAAGGCTGAATATTTAGCTTCCTGTATTTGGTTACAGAACTAGTCTAATATATAAAATGTTCTGAGGAATGTGTGCTAAACCCTCAATCAAGAGGTATTTTATTGTTGGTATATGTTCAGCAGTGCACTCAGGAAGTTTCTGATAATTTTCAGTTTGGAGTATGGTTGCGCAGGGGTTAGAATGCAGTATAGTACGCTAACTCTGCATTCCACTGCCTGGAGTTTGATCTTGACTGGCTCAAGGTTAACTCAGCCTTCCATCCTTATGAGGTCAGTAAACTGAGGACCCAGATTGCTGGGAGCAATATGCTGACTCTGTAAACCGCTTAGAGAGGGCTGTAAAGCACTGTGAGGTGGTATATAAGTCTATATACTTATATATAAGTCTTTCTGACAAAGCCATTAGTTTAATCACTGGTTTTTCCAATCTCAGATAGTTCCAACCTGTATGTTTGGAGGGCCTTAACATAACTATTTTGGTTTTGCTCACATTACATCTGTATTGTGGAAAATAAAACCTGATTAGATGGAGTTGGATGTGAGCATGAAACAGAGAGAAAACCTGCACATCCAAGACCTGGCTACCTTAGTTATTGCTGAAATTCAGTAACACTCTGGACTAAAGCATTTTCAAGTTATCTGAAAGTCAAGTTGAATTTTATATAAAATTGAACCTCAGAAGCATTCTGGATTCAATCTGTTCACCTTTTATATTGCACCATTTTATTTTGAAATGCTTCACTTGATAGCCAAACAGGTTGAGTGTACTTATTTGTTAAGGTATGTATAGAGTTGATTTTTAGGACAATATGTTTAATAATAAAAAAAACAGGGATGGCAATAGTAAGTATAAATTACATTGTGTTTGTTGAGATTTTCTTTTTCTAGACTCTTTGATTGCTCTGGAATACTTTATTTGATGCTATTTATTAATCTTGCTGTGAAAAGACATCTGTTAGGTTCTTGAATGGTTTTAATAGTATTAATTATCCTTAGCACTGAGTATGCTATTGTTTATTTTTTTTTGTGTTTTATCTGAACTGATATGTTTTACCTTTGAATCAAAAAATTTTCAGTATCAATTATTACTATAGGATCTATTTGAAAAGGCAAATAATTGCTTCAGCTACACAAGTTATTATATTCTAGGGATCGTGTGATTGGCTTGATGATGACATCTTGTGACTTGTGTTCTGTGACAAAATTATGGCATATTACCAGGCTGACAGCTAATGATATATATGCAGAATTTTGGGCTGAGGTATGTGCATTTCATGATGGATTCATTTTCATATCTATCAGCAGACCCTTCAACAGAAAATTAAGATTTGTAAATGATTGATTGAACTATTGGAACTATTGATGTTATTTGTTTATTTGTTTGTTTGTAATTTAAAGGTCACCTGGCCCCAAGCAACTCTGGGCAGCTTGCACTTGAAAAGCTGGAACAATTAAAAACAAATAAATAATAATAACACCACCACCACCACCAACAATAATAATAATGCAGTTTATAGACACCAAGAGTGTCTACATAAGAATTTTATGTTTGTCTTCAGAATTCTACCTTTTTCTCTGTTATATATTTAATGTCTTTAATTTTTATTATTGGGAGCTAAATAATTAAGAAATAAATGAAGAATATTCTCAAGCACTTATTTTTCTTTCAGGGTGATGATATGAAGAAGTTAGGTATTCAACCTATACCTATGATGGACAGAGATAAAAAAGATGAGGTTCCTCAGGGTCAGGTAAGTTTAAAATAGCTTTTGAATAGATTTTAATTTGAGCATAATATACATATCCATTATTTGTCTGAAATGGTATAGGGTTTCCTGCTTGAACAAGGGATTGGACTAGAAGACCTCCAACGTAATAAACAATGACTAAACATCCATTGTATATATTAATATTTATCCCTCCTATCTTCCCAATAAGGTGACTTTTTTAACATTAATGTGCTGATTTGATAATACTATTAAACAATTAAAGGATCCAAATTACTTATCCTTAAAAACAGTGAAGGAAAGCCTATATTTATTAATTATGAACAACTCCTATGCATAATCTGGTATTCTTATATAGTCCCTTGTAAAGTTATGAATGATTTGGCAGTGAATAATATTCATCCCACTAATCCAGAGTTATGAAAGAAGAACATTGATAGCTTATTAGCTTCTTTCCATTTTGTAACAGAAAGGAAAAAGAGATTTAACATACATTTGTAAAATATAATGAGAATGTATGATAGTCTGTTAACAAACAAACTGTTGCAAATTTTGAGTTGAATAATACTTAAGTAATAGTGTTTTTTTTTTTCAAGATTGGGTTCTATAATGCTGTAGCGTTGCCCTGCTATGGTACACTTGCACAAATCCTCCCTCCTACAATACCACTACTTCGAGCATGCAGGTAAATATGAATTTGACTTGAATGGTCAATTGAAAACCCTTAAATAATCTTACTTCTACATAAGGAGGGAGTATTAAATGATTATTTCTACTTAAAGACTCTTCAGAACTGTAAAAAATGGAGAAGAGGGAGGTACTGTATATCAGGTGCAACAGACTAATAGAGTTGGAAGGGCTATTTGCTATTTGCCTCATAATTTCTTTAATTTTTCCAATAGAAGAGAATCTATGTAGCTCAGTGTTCAGCTATGGAATATGTGGTGCTCTCTGGGCTGTTTGCTTGTACATATTTCTGGGTACTGAACACATTATCTAGTCTAGAGAACCAATTTAGAACTAAGGATAAATTTCCTGACAGCTCGAATAATCAATCAATCAAGCAATAAATAAATAAATAAATATACCTCCAGAAGTTGTAGGTTTTAAAGAAGAGATTGGACAACCATTTGTCTGAAATGGCATAGCATTTCCTGCTTGATCAGGGTCCCTTCCAAATCTGTAATTCTATAACAAAATGTCTGCAAGCAAACTATCAATCACCAATAATCACTTTGTTTCGGCTAGCATCTGTCCCTCTGGAATCCTGATTACTCTTCTTGTTGTTTTAAATTTCTAAATCAAAAATGGTAGTGAATGCATTAATCCACCTTCATAGTTCTGTTTAGAGGTCATAGACAAGATGAAAGGGAAATGCAACGCAAAGAAATGTAGATGTATGCAACATTACTAGATTAGTATTCACAAAGCAGTGCTGATGACATTTTGTGGCAGTGGTAATGAGATTATTACATCCAGGGGAAGAAAGGCACCCTTTTTCAACTTGATGCTAAACATTTAGTTGTCATTCTCCCCAAAGTGAAAGCCCAGATATGAGACCTTAACTGTCACACCTGCCTCTTTGAAGGAGGAGCTGATAACAGATGAAATCATGACATCCCCTTTTATAAATATTTCTTGTATATTGATACATCAATAAAATATCTGATAAGTGAGTAATTTTTCCTTTCTCTCCAGGGAAAATCTCAAACAATGGGAAAAGGTAATACGAGGGGAAGAAGCTTATGGATGGATACCCACGCAGTCCAGTAGTGCTGACTCAGACGCTTTCCCTGTGAAGATTGTTGACTGATCCACATTTAAGGCTTTTTATTCCACAATTTTAGCCTTTTAAAAGGATAAACCCTGCAAATACAAAATGGGAAGGCTGAATGCAAATTTCTTTTCCTCGGTGATACAATGTGAATACAAGTTTCAACTATCCAAGCGAAAGTCAGCATGTAAATATAAAAGACTGGCTTTTTAATAGGCTATTTTGCTGAGGCCTTAATTTCAAAATGATTTGGACTGGGAAGGCCAACCTAGGCTTGGTTTTAAATTGTGTATTTGTGGTAATGAGGTTTCACTGGTACTTTTACCTACTATTACACAATACTGTGACTGGCTTAAATGCCAGGGTTTACCTGGGGAAGTCCAGACGACAATAGGACATTTCCACACTGATACGGTAAATGTTTTTGTTTGATCTTTGAACTCCAGAAGAAAATATCTGGGGCAGAAACTATCACTGAGTTTACAGTACTTGAATTTATCTTGCTGCAAATGGGAGATTTAACTTCCTGATACTAATCTCCAAAAGTTATTTGATTAGCGTCATGAAACAACTACTTTATTGCACCCATTAGACATTGGGAAAAATATATCAGTGTTTCTTTAGTGATTTTATAATTTAGGGAAAATGTCCATTTCTACCTGGAAATAGAATATTTACCTCTGGTTGTAAGTATCACATTAGGTACCTGAAGACCCATCTTTTCAACCCTACTAACAGTAATGGATTGAATTTCAAATGTGGTGGTGGAAATCTGTCAGGAAAAGCTAGACATTGTTTAAACAAATATTAAAGATGGATGCCTCCAAATTCCAGCTAGTTTACAAAAATAGGACCTTCCAGACATAGTCATAATCTCCAGAAATCACAACAATACTTACATGTTTTTAGCGTTTGTGTTGCTCATTAGTGCCTGGTGGGCTTTGTTCTACTTTTCCCTTTGAATCTCTTTGAATCTCCCTTTTAAAAAAATTGTCTAGTCTTGTAACCTGTTGCCTGTGGAAGAAGAAAGCTGATACGTTAAACCCTTGCCCTTACATACTGTGAATAAAGTCTGTATTGATTTTGGCCCCAATTCTGCACATAATTTCATTATGTGATATATTTCCATATATGTTAGGCTGTACACACTTTGAAAATGTGAAGTAGAGAGAAAGAAATTGAAAGAAGTGTTATAAACCTTAAAAGAGCTCAGTACCTCTGACACTAATTAGAATTTTCAGCCTGCCTTGAGAACTTGAAACAAGTTGTGGCTGTTTTAATAGTTGCATTAAGCTTAAGAAATTGGCTTCTAAAAGGGGCAATGTCTTTTTTGTCCCAGGCTCACACAAAACCCTGAAAAAAGTTAAGTTATTTTAATGGTTAGCAGAGAAGAGCTGTGCTCCTAGGAGGCCAAAAAGCTTCTTCCAAATTAGTTTTAAAGCATGTACAGTCCTAATGTCTACACCTCTTTGCAGAACTATATTTGCAAATATGTTAACTTTACTCTAGTTTTAGACAATGTATCAATAAGCCATGAGGTTTAATCCTAGCATCACTGACCTCAGTGTGAACACCTCTATTGACTTGAATGGAAATCTCTCTCGCTCTCTCTCGCTCTCTCTCCCTCTCCCTTTCCCTCCCTCCCTCTCTCTGCCTCTCCTTGTTTCTCTCTATCTCAGCAGGAGAGTCTTCCTGCTGAAATAGGCTTTGCTTCATTCATATACTTGATATAGCATTTAAATGGGTCTATCATATAGGCCTTCTCAGCAAAATCTTATGTACAATACATACACATCACCACTGTATGCCCCATTCCAACCTTATGCTCAAAGGCAGACATCTGCTGGATGCGTGAGCTTTCATGCGCCATGTGACAGTGGGCCAAACATAACTATCAAATGCTGAAAGAGTCAAATGAAGCAAGTATTGGAAAACAAATAGTTGATTTTATAAACTGAGATATGGATCCTAAAATGGATTCCGGACAAATAACTCTTTGTTCCTTTTCTGGTTTTTGTGCATAAGATTACCATGGCTACCTCTCTGGAATATAATTGTATTTTTAGCAGATTAATTATGAATGATATTATACAAGTTGTACTGTGCCAGTTCAATGTCATTTTAATTAATTATTTTATTGCAGAGGATCCAAAGAATCTGGGTTACAACTGAGCACATACAATAGAGATACCCTTCTAGATCTTGTTGAACAATTGCTCCCAACTCCCTGGCTAACATTGATCATGATAATGAATGATGAGATTAAGAGATTAATAGCATGGGGGGGGGGAGAAATGGTTATTTCCACTCTTGGAATATTGTTATTTATAAATGTGCACAATCTGGTTAGAAATATAATTGCACAAAAACACTAGGGCTTTTAACATATGTCTAATTTGTAGATGTTAGTTTTGTGCCCTAGCAGGTATTTTGAAAGGTGTAGGTTCTTGGGGGGGCGGGGTGGGAAAGCTTTCTCTTGCCTAAACTTCATGGTATTCAGCTTGTTCACTTTCATCATTGTGCAGCTATTAGCGTGTGGCACAACCAAGGAAGTATTAACGAAAGCATACACCAAATATTAATGTATTTGGTTCATCTGAATAACCGTGTGTATGAGTACATAATGTACATACACAATATGTGTGTTTGATAACACAACATATTAATTAACTAGTAGAATATTGGAAAAGCACTAAGGAAAAGTTTTAAAATAGCTGACTTGGGGATGTTGGCTTTTCATATGATAGATTGATCTGGTTGATTCAGCCTTCTGCCCTCTACATATCCTATAGATCAGTGATGGCGAACCTTTTAGAGACCGAGTGCTCAAACTGCAACCCAAAACCCACTTATTTATCGCCAGGTACCAGGTGGGTGTGGCCGACTGGGTGAGCATGGCTGTGGTGGTCATGGCAGACTGGGTGGGTGTGGCCAAGGTGGGCATGGTCACCTCTATGTTGCTCATGGGGAGGGATGCCTGTGGGGGAAGGGCAGGGTTGGGGGAGATCCAGGGGGTCTCTGGCAGGTGGGGCAGTGGGCAGGAGGCTCATCCTGCAGGGTGGGGTGAGGCAAGGCAGGGCAAGGGTGCCATAGTCGCAGGGCAAGGCGAGGCAGGAGCCAGGGTGGCTGCTGCCTGACACCATCAGCCCACACACACACAGGCCAGCGAGCGCATGGGGGCTGACAGTGTCCATCAGCAGCCATAGCCTGCTGGCCCCTCGACCGGCACACTCTGGGGCCCTGCAGCCTGCCGCCAGCAGTTCAGAGAAGCCACCTCTGAGCTGGACGGATGGCCGACAGCTGAGGAGGCAATGTGGTGGGTCGTGCCCGGGAAAAGGAGAGCATGCGAGGCCAGGAGGGATGGGACGGGGAGGGGGGAGGGAAACCAGCCATGCTGGGATGCATCTGGCCATGTGGGACCTTGGCGAGTTAGTGGGCAGCTGGTTGAAGAGGGATGGTTGCCATCTCTGGGGCATGGCACACGTGCCCACAAAGACGGGTCTGAATGTCACCTCTGGCACGCATGCCATAGGTTCGCCACCACTGCTATAGATTATTTAGCATGTATAGTCCCTATTCCCAGTTATTGCACATATGACTATATTGTAACAATCATGAAAAAAGGCTGGCCAGATATCAGATTGCCATCAAGCAATCAGCAGAAGTCCTTTACAAATATTTGTTTTTCAGAATGTGAATTAAATTTAATTTACTATATTGATTCTCTTCAGCACCTGTTATCCCCCTTTGGATATTTTCTAAATTTAACCATCAATGCTGTGATCCCAGGATCACTTCCTAAGGTTATTGGATTTTAGCTTCAATTATCTTTAATATTTGTTGATTGCTCCAGCCCACAGTCTGCTTCATCAGAATTGAAATTTGAAACTATATCAAAGATATAATACTGCCAGGAATAAATTTATGAATGTATTGCATATCTAGTGAAGTATGACTTTTTAATTGGGACTTCGTTATATGAAAATATGTCTGTTGTCCCAAATCATTTTCTCAGTTCAAACTACAACTCAAGATACTTCTGCATCTTTATTTATTAAATTACCTGGATCTTTTCAGGTAATGCGTGCTATATGTTGGTTATGATTTGTAGAGGTAATATAAAAAATGTAAGTTACAAGTATTAATGTTGGTATTGAACAACAAAACAAAATAAATTATTCTCTGCTGTAGAATCTTGCACCAAGCTTTAGTAGATGTGAGAAAAGAAAATCTTAATCTCTTTTAAAATATCATCACAATTTTCTTGGTAAAGAAACTTCTTTTTCCCCTTATGTTCTCTAGATCAGATCTCTTTATAATTTAATACCCTCAGTAAGAATATAGAGAAAATTTGTTGGCTTCTATTTTTACATTACTTTTACAAAATGAGAAAAGTTTTCTGAGAAACTATTCATGAATTATTTGCCCTTAAGATCTTATACACAGTTTGGGAGAAGGTGTCTAACTTAACACACTTACCCACTGTTTGATCATTGTTAGAAATAAACACCAAGATTAGAGCAATCCTGCAAAAATGTGATAAGGTTCTAAATAACATGTCCATATTTGGCATTTATTTCACTCCTGCGCATTTTAAAATTTACATTATTGGGGATAAAGCAACTTAAAGCAGATCACAGAAATGCTTTTGACTGTGGTACCTTTATAAAACATTATAATATACATAATATGTCAAATATTTTGCTTGGTGGAAATTGCACTGGTGTGTTAAAAACTTTTAAGTGGGCAGCGATATTCACTGTAATTATTTTCTAGTTTGTACTCTATAGAACTGCTAGAAGAGTACACTAGTATCATTTTTAAACAAGGGACGTAAAATATACAAATCACTTGGCACACGGCATGCAGTGTGGAGCTCAGGAGAACAATGGTTCTACATAACCAGAAACATTTCTTTTTTCTGGGTAGTATTAGCATGTACGAGTCGTTTGTTCAGTCAGCACTAAAACTACAAATAATATGTATGACATTTTCTTTGAAAAAATGCAGCAGGCCTTCCAAAAAAAAAAAAAAAAATCATGCAGTTCCCATCATTTTGCAGAAATTTGAAATGATGATATAATTCTCACGTCATGTGTGACTGCATTTGTTCAGAGAATTCCTTTAACTGTAATTTAGAATTTTGCATTATAATTTAATAGTCCACTCTAACAAAAACATCACAATAATTTTCTTCTAAATGTTATGCTTGCTGACCAAAAACTGTGCTCAGTTATACTATGAGGGCATACTCAGTGCATGCACTCAAAGCATTCATAATTAATCTGTTGTAAATTTGATCCACGTATACCCAAGTTGTACTGGGAACATACAACTTCAAGCCAACAATATCCACGATATCCAAGGAGTTGGGGAAAAGTGATATGTGTGTATGTGTGCGTTGATGTAGGTGTAAGAATATATATATATATATATATATATATATATATATATATATATATATATATATATATATATTGTACATATATACATGTATGAATGATTGCTGAGAAATATGTAAAAAGAAATAGTCAAGTGCAATAATTTTAAGAGGTCTTAACCTTGCATTTATAAATTATAAATAATGCACCTGGTATGTATTTTTTCATGTATTCATTTGCAGTCTTTGTATTTTAAACAAACCCAAATCTTTATTATGTTTATATAATAGAGCATACAATCATTTATTATGATCTAAGTAAACTGTAAATAAATTTGCAAAAAAAAAAAGTCAGAATATATGCATATCTGGGGAGCCAATGATGAAATTTATTTCTGCTTTAACAGCTGGCTGTAGTGCAGCAAGGTATCTTCTGTGGATATGTAATTATAAATATATGTATGATATATAAAATATTTAGAGCTGTTCATAATTTTAATTCAATACTTATCTATATATAAATATAGATAAAACACAAATGATGTGAATATTATGGAATACAGTTTTTTTAAAGAAAACCTTTTCATAGTTTTCCTTATTGTTATTTATTATTTCTGGTGCTTAATGCAAGCAAGGGCCTCTGCGGGGAGAGCAAGGGAGAAAATTTTGGACACTCAAATTTGCTCACACATGTGTGTTGGTCTACATACAGGGCAAAAAAAAAAAAAAAACATCTTTGGGAAGCAGATAAATGTGGCCAGTAGGTAAAAGATCAGAGTTTAGTTAATGTTGTGGTTCCCAAGTTAATATCCATCTATTAATATGCCTTATGACTTTAGGGCAGGAGGAAAAGAAAAACAAAGAAGTTAACAAACACACAAAATACTAAACTACTTTTCCCATCTCAGATGTTCTAACAGAGTTTCCCTGGAGTAGATTCTGCCAATGCTTTGGGGATTTTTAAGTCCTTCTTTTACCTTGCCTCTGTTTTGTCTCCTTCTATTATTAGCCCCTCTATCTCCCCTTACTGCTAGCTTCCTATTTTCAGTTAGGCCTCTACCGTAGTCTCCTATGAAAATGATAAGTTTTCCAGAGGTTTCTGGGAAACTGCATCCTACAGGCGTTAATGGAATGGCTTCCTGTTCTGACAAATGGAAATAATATACAAGATCCAATCTGGGTTAGTCCCCAGCACCAGAGGTTTCGTCTTCCGAGCTTTCAGACTCATGCTGGAGCCCATCTTCAGGGAACTTCTCTCTAGCCTAGGACTGACCCAGATTGGATCCTGCAACATTATCCTGGGACACATATATTCACCTTCATTTGTGGGAGATAACGTGGGATATCAAACAATGGTTTGACATCCTTTCCCCTGGGTGGCTTCATTGCATAAAACCTTTAACCCACAGCTTCCAAATATTATTCATTCACTGAATCCATGAAGTTTTATCACAAGAAGTACAGAAATGGCTTGCTAATGCTTTGTATTAATATTTTTATTTTATATTTATTTTATTAGTATTTTTAATTCCCAGATAGTCCTCCAAGCGAATACTTACCCTGATTGACCCCGCTTAGCTTACAAGATTAGTCAAGGTGTTATCACCAACCAAAGTTTTCAAAATGTTACATGAAAATAACCCTACAGTAACCTGAAAAGCTCTAAACATATGAAGATGTCTGAATACAAGCATTATGAACTTTCTGCCAGATACACTTTCACAGAATGTATAAAACATACAGTAAAATGCACAGTTGTAAGGTTTTCACACCCAAATGCAGATTTCCTTAAACTGAGTGCACACTAGTTGGGTAATTTTGGAAGTTGAGGTAATAATAATAATAATAATAATAATAATAATAATATAATGTTGGAAGGGACCTTGGAGGTTATTTAGTCCAACCCCCTGCTCAGGTAGGAAATCCTATACCATTACAGACAAATGGCTGTCCAGTCTCTTCTTAAAAACTTCCAGTGTTGGAGCATTCACCGCTTCTGGAGCAGGTTGTTCCACTGGTTAATTGTTCTAACTGTCAGGAAGTTTCTTCTTAGTTCTAGGTTGCTTCTCTCCTTGATTAGTTTCCATCCGTTGCTTCTTGTCCTACTTTCAGGTGCTTTATAGAATAGCTTGATTCCCTCATCTTTGTGGCAGCCCCTGACATATTGGAACACTGCTATCATGACCCCCCTTGTCCTTCTCTTCATTAAATTAGACATACCCAATTCCAGCAACTGTTCCTTATATGTTTTAGCCTCCAGTCCCTAATCATTGTTGTTGCTCTTCTCTGTACTCTTTCTAGAGTCTCAACATCTTTTTTACATCATGGTGTCCAAAACTGGATGCAGTATTTCAAGTGTGGTCTTACCAAGGCATTGTAAAGTGGTATTAATACTTCACATGATCTTGATTCTATCCCTCTGTTAATGCAGCCTAACACTGTGATGGCTTTTTTGGCAGCTGCAGCACACTGTTGGCTCATATCTAAGTGATTGTCCACTAGGACTCTGAGATCCCTCTCACAGTTGCTACTATTGTGCAAGGTACCACCTATACTATACCTATACATTTGGTTTTTCTTGCCTAAATTTAGAACCTTACTTTTTTCACCATTGAATTTCATTTTGTTAAATAGTGCCCAGTGTTCAAGTCTGTCCAGATCCTCCTGTATTTTAAGCCTATCTTCTGGAGTGTTGGCTAGTCCTGCCAGCTTGGTGTTGTCTGCAAATTTGATTAGCTCCCCATCTATCCCCTCAGCCAAATCATTGATGAAGATGTTGAAGAGCACTAGGCCCAGAACAGAGCCCTGGGGCACCCCACTACACACTTCCCTCCGTGTAGATGTGGTTCCATTGAGGACCACACGCTGAGTATGGCCGGTCAGCCAGCTATGGATCCATCTGGTGGTGATGCTGTCTAACCCACATTTTTCTATCTTAACAATATACAGCTTGGTAAAGGGTATTAAAATGTGTATACAATATAATTCTTTCCATTTATGATATTAACATGTAAAGAAATTATATTCTGAGTATGCCTACGCAAGTTTTATGTTTTGTCACATTTTCCTGGGATCAGATGCTGTCACAGGATAACATAAATTCATCCACTTTTGCCAAAATGGAAAATTGTACTCTGGATCAATAAGAGCAACAAGCATTCCTGATGTTCCCACAAATGTTTCTTGGTTACTTTTTGCTAACCAGATGATGTGGACAAAATGGGGATTTCTACAAGCTTCAATTTTATCATTGCTTTTTAAACCATGTCTATAACTGGTTCCTTACGTCATTCACCTTGCCTGATGCACACATTGTCACGTGTTGAGTAATGTAATTAGTTTCAGTCAGATGATCCAGCAAGAAAATAAGTTGCATTTTTCAAATGCAATGTCTCTGTGAAGAAAAGATACCATGCAGGAACATAATATTTAGGAAAGGTTTGTTTTTTAATGAGAAGTTTCTCTCCTGCACTGTTGCTTAACAGCCACAAAGCAGAACTTGGAATGTTTGATTGGTTTCCTTGCCTACATACCAAGGTAACAGCAGATATGCCACTTTACGGAGCTTGTGAAATGTAACTTAGGGCTCAATTTAAATGAATCTCAGTGTTAATTTATGTAGTTTTGTAGATTATCTTGAGGGGAGAGAATGGGTAATTATTTGTCCGGACCAATAGAATCAATGCATGAAAGCTGAAGCTACAAAAGAGAACAATAGTTTTGCTGTTTTCTTCAAACTGAAACTGTTAGCAAGAATTGAATTTGTTATTTTGAAGTGAATTGTAATGGGTGAAAACCAAATTCAGGGTTTTTTTTTGCTACAGTTCTTGAATGATAAAAAACAGAGAAGTAAAACAATATATTAATGTGTTTTCATATTTACCATTTTCTAAATGATAATAAAGAAATAATTGATAAGGTCGTTATGTTAAGGCTCCATCGTTCCTGTTCACGATGGGGTTGCCTCATCTTTCTTCATATTGCTTTATTTTGCTTTATTTTTGAAATTTTAACTAGCTGCCTAGAGCAATGATGATTTCTGATATTTATACTGTAATGGCAAAAGCAATAATCCAAACAAAAAAGTCCTTGGGACTGTCATAGCGGTACATATAGTTATACAGTATATCAAACATGTCCCAACACAGGGATTCAGAAGATAAATTCTGGATCAGATAGATTGTTCCAAAGCTGCTTTCCAGCTTGCTGATTTTGAGGTGAGGTAAATGCTTACGAAGTATTTAATGTTTTCAAAGCAGACATAATATTTCTAATAGATGAAGCTGTTCTGTCTCTAACTGCTTGAATTAATAGTAACTGTAGAGTGAGGTTTCCTAGATTCTGGAAATGACTGTTTTAAATCATACTATTTTATTATTTAAATGTTTAGAGAAAGTAAGCTATATTGCGTCAAAGCTTGATGAGGCATGTGACTTATTTATTTTTAACCTTATTTCTACTCACACAAACAAAGCAACTCCCCCTCTCAATACTGTAAATTATCATTTAGTTGCTGAATGCTGATGATACTATGTTCTCTCTCTCTCTTCCTCTTTCCTCTCTCCTCTCTCCACTCTCTCTCTCTGTATTTTATATATCTATATATACAATTTTTATGAAGTGACGTGCCTAGAAGCATTACAGAAGCTGTTGACAAGTTGATTGAAGCAGAACTGGGAAGCTTGTAGCATTTCATATAACCATAGCCTCCAAATTCCATCAGCTTCAACCAGCGTGGTCAATAATTAAGGATGATGGAGATAATTTGAATATGACATAAATATTAAAACCAGCAAGGACATTTTCAGATGGCTGCTTCTTATCAAGGTGTCTGGATGTTTCAGGTCAAAGCTGACCTCCACATGCAGTGAAGTCAATTCTTCTGCTTACATCCTACAGGCTGAGTTAGCAGCAACTAAAGAATCCTGGTTGCTCAAGTAAGTGTTTTTAAATTTGTTTGCCTAGAGCAGGCATGTCAAACTGCTGGCCCACAGGCCGGATGCGTCACACCAAAACTTGTGCCCACCCCATTGCCGGCAATGAAGAAAAAGTCCTGATACGTTGTGTGATATCATGTGATGTCGTGAATTTGACATGCCTGGCCTAGAGAATTGCAACGAACAGAATAGTAGACTTCAGAACAGAGTCCCCTAACTTTTTTAGCACCAGGGACCGGTTTCATGGAAGACAATTTTTCAATGGGAGGGAAGTTTCAGGATGATTCAAGTGCATTACATTTATTGTAAATTTTCTAAACAAACAAATAAATAATGTACTTTATTTCTATTATTGAATTAGATTAGACCAGTGAATTTCTTTTTCTAAGAAAATGGGAAGGAAAAGAGACAATCCTAAATTCAGCCTTCCAGCAAAACAAACCAAAGACCCAGCATGCTGAGGAAGTGCTGAGAAAAGAGAGAGAGAGAGAGAGAGAGAGAGAGAGAGAGAGAGAGAGAGAGAGAGAGAGAGAGAGAGAGAGCAAACCAACTCAGCACTGTGCAATCGCCCAGCTGTCTTGGAAAAGGTGCAAATGAGAGAGAGGGATTCCCTTGGAGACACAGTGCTTAAGGAGAAATATAGCTTGCCCCTCCCCCATTGCTAGCCGTGTAGGAGCGCGCTTGGCTTGCAAACTTGGAGAGATGCACAAAGAAAAAGGAGGAACACACACACACACAAATACACCAAATTAAACCTCGAAAAGCAGGCAGGATGTTGCCAAAACAGAGGCACCTGGAGCATCAAAATAAAAACAAAAAGCCCCAGTTGAAGTGCAATAGAGCCCAGTAATCTTATAAAAGGTGCAGACGAGAGAGAGAGAGAGAGAGAGAGAGAGAGAGAGAGAGAGAGAGAGAGAGAGAGAGAGAGAGAGAGAGAGAGAGAATATCCCTTGGAGACCCAGTGCTTAAGGTAAAAGGTAGCTTCTCCCTGCCCCTATTTTCACCCTAAGAAAGACACCTTTATACACACATATCTGGGGGGTCCCCCTCCAACAAGGCTTTGGGGGAGCACCTGGTTGCAAGCTGGGCTGGCGCACGTTTATCTTACAAACTTGGAGAGTTGCATGAAGGGAGCGCAAGCCCAGCTGGGATGTTGGAAGGGGGAGAGGAGGAAAGTGAGGAAGAAGAGGAGGAGGAGGAAGTAGCAGGAGGAAGAGGGAGCAGGATCAGGAAGAGGAGGGGGAGGCAGAAGAAGAGATAACAGAAGTAGCATGAGGAGGGAGAGAAAGAAGGACACGAAGCTCTGCTTTAGAAGGACTTACCGTAATACTATATAATCTGTGATTTCAGAACCATATGCGTCACTTACTCCAAAGTCTTGAATATGACTCCAAGAGAGCCTTCAGAAATTGCTGTGAATAGTAATTTAATCTGACAGAACAGGAAAGCACAGAATAATCATATTATCATATTAACTGAACTCAAATTAATTTAAATCCTGGTCCTTTTGGAATGCAGGTTGTACATACCTCTCAGAAGTCCACATCAACATTTACATCAAAAAAGCATTTCTGGTGGCTCATTTAGCTGCTTAATATCAAGAAAGTGGGTCACAGGTCTACAAATTCATATGAATATACACCACCTATCCCTGCAGATTTAAACTGGGTCCATTGGCAAGACTCTGCAGAATATTTTTAATAATAATAATAATAGTACTAATACTAATAAAGTTGGAAGGGACCTTGGAGGTCATCTAGTCCAACCTTCTGCTCAGGCAGGAAACCCTATACCATTTCAGACAAATGGCTGCGCAGTCTCTTCTTAAAAACTTTCAGCGATGAAGCATTCACCACTTTTGGAGGCAGGTTGTTCCACTGGTTAATTGTTCTAACTGTCAGGAAGTTTCTCCTTAGTTCTAGGTTGCTTCTCTCCTTGATTAGTTTCCATCTGTTGCTTTTGGTCCTGCCTTCAGGTGCTTTGGAGAATAGCTTGGCTCCCTCTTCTTTGTGGCAGCCCCTGAGATATTGGAACACTGCTATCATGTCCCCCCTCGTCCTTCTCTTCATTAAACTAGACATACCCAATTCCAGCAGCCTTTCCTTATATGCTTTAGCCTCCAGTCCCCTAATCAACTTTGTTGCTCTTCTCTGTACTCTTTCTAGAGTCCCAACATCTTTTCTTAATTTACAGATGTTTGTAGATGATAAAGGGACTTGAAGTTCTGACCACAGATTTCAAAGGAGCTTATTCTTCAAAATTACTCAAAAATTCTATTATCCCAGGAAATCTTCAAGAATCTCTGTTTGGGGAAAAAAACAAACTCTTGAAAGTCTGATGGCATATTCATCTGGGATTTCAAAATTGATCATATGCCTGTAAGATGCAAACTCAGAGAATTCCAAGAACCCAACAATGATAAACTTTATTTAGGAAAATAACATAGTGATAGAAAAGCCTGAGTTACTTAGTCTTTTCTACAGCTAAGAATCTGTAAAGTCTCTTTTGGATCATGGAGGACCAAACTGTACAAATCAAAGTCAGAAGACAAGAGGTGCTAAACTGAATGGAAAGTAATGGATTAGTTCTGAAAGAATCAGTCAAATCCTCAGGAGGCATGTTACATTCTAAGTAATGAGTAAGTCTTCTAGACAAGGAAGTAAAGAAAACTGCAGCATTCCTCTGCTGATTGTAGGCATTCCTTGACTTACGAACACAACTAAGCCCAACATTTTCACTGTAAACAAGGCAGTTGTGAGGTGAGTTGTGTCCCATTTTAAGACCTTTTTGCCCAATTGTTAAGCAAATAACTGCATTTGTTAAGTGAATCATATGGTTGTTAAGTGAATCTGGTTTCCCCCATTGACTTTGCTTGTTAGAAGTTGGCTGGGAAGGTCATAATAGCGATAATAATAATAATAATAATAATAATAATAGTAAAGTTGGAAGGGACCTTGGAGGTCATCTAGTCCAACCCCCTGCTCGGGCAGGAAACCCTACACCATTTCGGACAAATGGCTGTCCAGTCTCTTCTTAAAAACTTCCAGTGTTGGAGCATTTACTGCTTCTGGAGGCAAGCTGTTCCACTGATTAATTGTTCTCACTGTCAGGAAGTTTCTCCTTAGTTCTAGGTTGCTTCTCTCCTTGATTAGTTTCCACCCGTTGCTTCTTGTCCTGCCTTCAGGTGCTTTGGAAAATAGCTTAATTCCCTCTTCTTTATGGCAGCCCCTGAGATATTGGAATACTGCTATCATGTCCCCCCTTGTCCTTCTTTTCGTTAAACTAGACATACCCAATTCTAGCAACCGTTCCTTATATGTTTTAGCCTCCAGTCCCTAATCATCTTTGTTGCTCTTCTCTGTACTCTTTCTAGAGTCTCAACATCTTTTTTAATCGTGGTGACCAAAACTGGATGCAGTATTCCAAGTGTGGCCTTACCAAGGCATTGAAGAGTGGTATTAATACTTCGCGTGATCTTGATTCTATCCCTCTGTTAATGCAGCCTAGTACTGTGTTGGCCTTTTTGGCAGCTGCCGCACACTGCTGGCTCATATTTAGTGATGATTGTTAATGCAGCCTACTGTGTTGGCCTTTTTGGCAGCTGTGCCGTGATTGTCTACTAGGACTCCGAGGTCCCTCTCACAGTTACTACTATTGAGCATGGTGCCACCTATGCTGTACTTGTGCATTTGGTTTTTCTTGCCTAAATGTAGAACCTTGCTTTTTTCACCATTGAATTTCATTTTGTTAGTTAGTGCCCAGTGTTCAAGTCTGTCCAGATCCTTCTGTATCTGAAGCCTGTCTTCTGGAGTGTTGGCTATTCCTGCCAGCTTGGTGTCATCTGCAAATTTGATGAGTTCCCCATCTATCCCTTCATCCAAATCGTTGATGAAGATGTTGAAGAGTACTGGGCCCAGAACAGAGCCCTGGGGCACCCCACTACACACTTCCCTCCATATAGATGCAGTTCCATTGAGGACCACTCGCTGAGTACGGCCGGTCAGCCAGCTACGGATCCATCTGGTGGTGGTTCTGTCTACCCCACATTTTTCTATCTTGTCAAGTAGTAGGTTGTGATCTACTTTATCAAATGCCTTACTGAAGTCCAAGTAAATTATGTCCACAGCATTCCTCTGATCCACTAATTTTGTCACTTGGTCAAAGAATGCAATAAGATTTGTCTGGCATGATCTATTTTTGACAAACCCATGTTGGCTTTTAGTAATGACTTTGTTTGCCTCTAGGTGTTCGTTGATTCGTTGTTTGATTATCTTTTCCAGGATCTTCCCAGGTATTGAGGTCAGGCTGATAGGTCTGTAATTTCCTGGATCCATTTTTTTTCCTTTTTTGAGGATGGGAACTACATCAGCTCTTTTCCAGTCCTCTGGTAGTTCCCCTGTGTTCCAGGATCTTTGAAAAATATAGTTCAGTGGCTCCGATATCACATCTGCCAGTTCCTTGAGAACTCTGGGGTGTAATCCATCTGGTCCTGGCGATTTGAACTCATCTAGGCTGGACAGGTGCTCACTTACCATTTTCTTGCCTATCTTAACTTGTGTTTCTGTTTTGTTTTTTATGGCACTATTTTTGATAGGTTGGTCTGTTTTTTCCCTTTGTGTAAAGACAGATGCAAAAAATGAGTTAAATAGTTCTGCTTTCTCCCTGTTGCTTGTCACCTTCTTGCCACTTCCACCCACTAATGGACCAATCATTTCCTTCACTTTTTTCTTGTTTTTTACATGTTGAAAGAAGCTTTTTTTGTTATTTTTGACTTTGGTCGCAAGCCTTAGTTCATTTTGAGCCTTGGCTTTCTTCACTTCATCTTTGCAGGCTCGGGCTATTTGCTGATATTCTGACTTAGTTATGTTCCCCTCTTTCCACTTTCTGTACTTGTCCTTTTTATCTTTCAATTTGTCAGAGAGTTCTTTATGCAGCCATGCTGGTTTCTTTTGAGAGCTGTTATTTTTCCTCTTTGTTGGTATTGTGCTAGACTGTGCTTTTATTATCTCATTTTTCAAAATTTCCCAAGCTTCTTGAGTTGTTTTTCCCTTGAGGATTCTCATCCATGGAATCCTTCCCAAGCCCTCTCTAAGTTTATTGAAATTAGCTCTCTTGAAGTCCAAGACTCTAGTTTGACTGTGTTCTATTGGTTGTGCTTCTATAATGTTGAATTCTAATATTGCATGAACACTTCCTCCCAGGGTTCCTATGGCTTCAACACCGTCTATCATTTCATCTCTGTTAGTGAGAATTAGATCCAA
Organism: Crotalus tigris; assembly: GCF_016545835.1. Lineage (NCBI taxonomy): Eukaryota > Metazoa > Chordata > Lepidosauria > Squamata > Viperidae > Crotalus > Crotalus tigris. Next base: position 120,530 of record NW_024096883.1, read on the forward strand.
GATGGCTAATCCCCTAGTTCCCTTCTCTACTTTTTGGGAGACAAAGTTGTCTGCTAGGTTTGCCAGGAACCTGTTTGATCTTCCACTTGGTGCGGAGTTTGTATCCCAGTTGATGTCAGGGTAGTTAAAGTCCCCCATTACTATTGTGATGTGCTTCCTACATACCTTAGTTAGCTGACTAGCAAAAAGTTCATCTATTTCCTCTGTTTGGTTGGGTGGTCTGTAGTATACACCTATGGCACTGTCATTCCCCCCCCCTTTTATATTGACCCAAATGCATTCAAGACAGTTTTTATCATTGTTGTACTCTATTTCTGTGAAGATGTAGTTATTTCTTATATAGAGAGCAACTCCACCTCCTCTTTTATTTGGTCTGTTTCTTTTAAATAATTTAAATCCCTCTAGCTGTGTGTTCCATGTGTGAGTTTTATCCCACCATGTTTCCGTAATGGCAACAATATCGTATCTGCCCTCGTTAACCTGAATTTCTAGTTCACCCTGTTTGCTGTTCATACTCTGTGCATTGGTGTATAAACATTTGAGTCCTTTGTGGGTGTCCCTGTGTTTCCTTTCTACATAACCTGTGTGGTGCCTGAGTTCCCCTATTGTCTTACCACCTATTTGGTTAGTGCACTTTATGTGGCACTCGCTATTAGAGGATTCATTTTGATTGGTAGCAAGGTTGGTATTCTTGTCCACACACACATCTATGCTACATGCACTGATAGCCCTATAGTTTTTAAATTGCCGGGGACAGGGTTGTTCCGTATCAATTAACTCCCTGTCCCCGCTGTTTAGTTTAAATTTCCCTCCAGAAAATCTGTGAATTTATAGCCGAGTAACTCAGTCCCTTTTTTTGATGGATGCAAACCATCTCTTTGATCACATGATGCAGGACAGTTCTGTTGTCATAAATACATGGCCAGTTGCCTGGTGCCTATGGGGGATGCTGCAACAGTTGTAAATGTGAAAACCAGTCATAAGTTAATTTTTTCAGTGCCATTGTAAATGTGTTCATTAAATGAATGGTTGTAAATTAAGGACTACCTGTATCTTTGTTATATCTGGTGCTTAGAGATATTTATTTATTCATTCATTCATTCATTCATTCATTCATTCATTCATTCATCCATTCAATTTTGATGCCGTCTGAATCTAGTTGAAAGTTTACAAGTGCAGTAAGCCACATGCCAGATTAAATACCAACAAAATGGCATTGGTCATTGGACAAGGGTAATGTATAATGAAGATATAGAACATGTATTTTCCAACTTGCTGAGGGCCTGTATATGGCATGGCCAGGAGGAAGTAGAAGCTACATTACCTTTTGCAAAATACAAACATAAAATTAAGTCAGTTAATTAATTTTAAAAAACACAACATTTAGAGACCCATCCCCCAAACAGCAAAGATTATTCATGCTGATAAAGTGAACTTGATTAGCTTATAGAAGACTCATGCAATAGAAAAATGGTGTTGGTAGTGGCAGTGGGTTGTTAGTTTTTAAAAATTAAATTCATGTTAATTTTTTGTAAGAAGGAAGCTTAAAATGCCTGCCATGAATGGAGAACATTTTCCAAGGATATAATTACTGTATATCTCCTCAAATGAACATTTGAATTTGTATATAATTTTATTATTATTTGTAATTATTATTTTTATTCATAAAATTTGTCACTGATCTTACCTCAGGGGAACTCTAAAATAATTTTCAACTATACTTGACTCTTTACCACTGCATAATCTGCTCCTACCAGCTCTACTGGTATTACTATTCTTTTTAAGATGAGAATGGGCAATTTATGTCCTATTTTGCCTCCAAGAGCTGTCCTCTCCAATTCAGTGGTAAAAGGATTTGTTTTTCAACTACAGTGTTTAAAAATGTTTCATACCTTGACAGCAGCTCTGTGTCATTGAAGTGAAATAACTTCTTCCCCCTATATAACTGCATGATGAAAGGACAAGAAAACTGAATCACAGGATAACAGACTTGAAAGGGACCTTAAAGTTTCTCTAATCCAATCCCCTGCTCAAGTAGAAAGACCTATACCATTTCATACAAATGGTTGTCCCATCTCTTCTTAAAAATCTCCAGTGTTGGAGTACCCAGAAGTTCTGGAGGCAGGTTATTTCACTGATTAATTGTCCTAATTGTCAGAAATTTCTCCTCAGTTCTAGGTTGGTTCCCTCCTTGATTAGTTTCCATCCATTTCTTCTTTTCCTGCTTTCAGGCATTTTGGAAAATAGGTTGACCCCCTCTTCTTTGCAGCAGCCCCTTAGACATTGTTGTGATTCCTTGGACCTGGCAGCTGAGTCTGAGGAATCAGAGAAGGAGGAGGGGCCTGGAGTGACATCAGAGTCAGAGGAAGGCTCTGAGGAGCTTCAAGACTTACAGTCTGACAAGGAACCTGGCCCCTCTATGCGTGCTCAGGCTGAGACACAGCTGTGCTCGGAGTCTGAGTTGGACATTGATGAATCACAGCTGGAAGATATCCAGGATGCACATAAACGCTGGCAAGAAAAGAGAGTAGGACAGAGGAATGGAATGGGGTGGCTCCAAAGGCAAAGGAGAAGACATTAGGAAGCCACGCCTTGGCTGCATAATAAAAGGGAAGGTGTGGGAGGTGCTGGTTGCCAAAGGCAACCGTTCATGTTGAGGATTGAGTTTCTGTGAAATGTGTTTGTTTGCCTTGGACATTGACTCAGGTCTGTGAATAATAAAAGGGGATAGTTTTTTTCCTGCGGTTCCAGCCTACTTGTTGGAAGATGGATTTCTCCTTGTGAGCTTAACAAGGACTCACGTAGGCTGGGACAGAACAGGTATTGCAACACTGCTGTCACCCCTAGTCTTTCTTTTCATCAAACTAGACATACCCAATAAGACCCATCTCCTAAGAGATTTGGACATGTGAAATCATACATGTCCAGTCAGAGTATGGGAAAATGGGGTAAGAGAGTACTACTGGGATGGAGTCACACCTCTTTTAGAAGAACCCCTAGTTCTAATAAACTTTCACTGGAAATTACCCAACCCAATTAAAAGAGGGTGGAAAAGTTTAGCTACACACCCTCTGATAAGATTGCTTTGTCACTTTGTTCCTACCCACCAAACTCTTGAGACCAAATCTGCAGTCTCAAAATGATTTCCATTCTCTGTCCTGAAGGGTGCAACATGAAAATAAAATATTATGTTTGCTAAGAGTTGCATTTCTTTTGTATCCCTTAAACTATTATGGACATAAGGAATGGAAGGTTATCAATTGTTGAGAGTGCCTTCACATTTATAGCCCTTTTCATAGACTAGGGCAGTGGTTCTCAACCTATGGGTCGGGACCCTATTTGGGGTTGAACAACCATTTCACGGGGGTTGCCAAACAATGCAGTCTACCATTTTTTCCCCTTTTCCTTAGCTGTGCTACTCCCTTTTATTCTATTGGCTTTTGAAAGCCAATAGAATAGACTCTCTTGAATAGAGTCTAATTCTATTGGCTTTCAAAGCCAATAGGAATTGTCCAGGCTGTCTCTGCCCTGCTGAGCCCACCAAAAGTCCCATTCTGCAAATGGTGCTGCACCAGTTGAGTAGTCCTCGACTTACGACCGGTTGAGTAGTCCTTGACTTACGACCGGTTGGGGATCGCGGCATTAAAAAGTTTGAGAATTACTGGACTAGGGAGAGACTATTTAACCTGTGCTAATAATCTATGGTGACTTTTCTCACTCTGATACTGGAAACTATAGTAAATGGTTAGGATTTAGCCTGCCTTTGTTCCTAAAGTATAATCTATTTTCCACAGGGAACATTTTAATAGTTTAATAATTTCCTTTATTTTATCCAAAACTCCCTTCCAAGGAAAATTAGTTGGAAAAATTGCATGTTAAATTGTTTTAAATTGGCTCTGAAAAGCTGACGGATTTACTGTACATCCATCTGCTTTTTGTTCTTCAAATGATCTTTTTGGAGTGGAAAATAATCTTGCTCCATTTTCTTAAGATGCATTTGGGAAGATAGATCTATAGGTTCTCTAAAAAAAAACCTAGCTCAATAGTTCTTTTCTAATTGTAATTGTTATTGTTTTTTGAGTCACTGTTGATTTCTGGTGGCTTTCTGGTCAAGTCCATGCAGTTTTCTTGGCAAGATTTCAGAAATGGTTTGCCTTTGCTTCCTTCCACGGGCTGAGAGAGGGTGATTGGCCCAAGGTCACCCAAGTAGCTTCATGTCTCAGGGGGGACTGGAATGCTAAGGGCTTACACAATTCTCAAAATACAATCATCACACATAGTTGCACAAATGGTAACAGTGAAAGAAAAATGTGCAACTTTGCTTTAGCCAAAGTTCACTGAAAACTGTTCCCAGAGCCTATGCAAAGTAAATTTCGGCACATGTTGTTTGTGTTCATAAAATCTGCCTTACCGTTTGCATTTAGCCTTCTCTTCTCCATTGCATTGTGATGTAAAATGGATTAGTAAGTTTGACAAAGCCCTCTGCTGGAAATGAAATAATGCTTGGGAAATAAAAGTTAGCATTTTGCAGACCAGGGAAGAGGCTACATCTATTGATCCCCATGCACAGATTGCCCTACAGAGACAAATAGCCTTGATAGGTAATGTATGTGCATCACATACTTTATCTATCGAGGTAAAGTACGTGATGCACATTTCAGTCAAATAGTCTGGGGGGAAATGAAAGATGTTGAGATGTGTTTTTCCTTTTGGGGCTTGCTGATGATTTTCTTTGTGCCTACAGGGACTAACATTTCATATGGCGGAAAGGAAGCAAAAATCCCAACTGACAGAGCTTTTAGATGAAGTGGAAAAGGCTCACAAATCTGAGATCCGTCTCTATGTGTCAGGCCATCTAAACCATAATAAACTCTTCAAGCCCCCTAAATCTACAAAATACAACTATTGGGAGAGTGCCAAAAGAACCACTTTACGGTCTGCCAAGGAGGATGCCCTTGAGGGATCCCATGAAATGCTGGAAAAGGGCAGCAGTAGCAAGGATGTTCCTCCGGTGCCTGTCTGTGCCAAATCTGCTTCCCCATTGGGTTATCCGTCCCCAGTCCACCCGGCCAGCTTTAGAACACCAGTAAGTGTGTCACTTGGTACCACTGCTTTCAAGCTACAAAAGAAGGAGGCTCCTGAGAAACCACAAGATGAAGCCAGCACATTTCAAAAGCAGCTTATACGAGAAGAGCTGGACATTCCAGAAATGAAATTGTTGAAATTCAGACGACTCAAGAATAGCAGGCTTTGCGTCACAAAGGAGTTTAAAGACGAATACCGGTTCTTACCTTCCTATTTGGCTGGTGTGACTAAAAAGGACCAATATAACAAGTTCATGCAAGTTCAGAAGGAGTACATTGCCAAGCAGGATTTGCTGGAGAATGATTTCATTGGGAGCAAGTCAACAGAGCGCCATGAAAAAAAGTTGGCCCAGGTAAGTCAATGGGTCCAATAGAATTATAATGTTTGGGCACTGATATGAGAAAAGTTACAGATAAACCACATTTTATGTAGTTTAATTCTATGCTGGTTCAGTCCAGATGCATGAACTGTAACTTTCAGCATTAGTAGTGTTGACGGCTCAAAATCATTCTTATTGGTCTTCAGTGTTTTCTGTTAAAGATTTTAGAAATGGACTCATATTAAAGACAAATGATATCTATGTTCAAACATAGATGCAAATTGTTCTTTGTTTGTGTGTGTGTTTAATTACTAAAAAGGGATTAAAACAAGCACATATCCTTGCTGGCCTTAAATGATCTTCCCACCCAAATTAATTGCATTTGGTGAGTGTGTTGCCAGGAGGTTCCAGATCTTGGAAGTCAAACCAGTCTCCCATGTGTGCCACATTTTACAACGTGCATTTAGGGAAAGGCTCTTGCAATCTTCAGCTTTGAGCTTCCAGGAAGGATAAGAAAAGTTAGAAAGTGACTTCAAATCCAGGTAGGATCCTTCCCAGAGACTCCCTATAAATTAAAAAAAAAAGTAGAAAATTGGAATCTTGTGGGATTTCCCAAGACAGTTTCTATGAGGTCAAATAGATATATCTTAATACCATTTAGGGGCCACACCCAGAAAGTCACCCAGTTTCTAGACTGTGCAGTCAAACAAAACAAAATGCACCACAATCTGAAGGCAAAGACAAACTGTTCTGAGCTGTTGCCAAGAAAACATTGTGGATGTATCTGGGAAGTCGTGAGGAGTGAAATTGCCTCCGAAGAAGAAATTTTATATATATTGATCATAATAATTTTTTTACTTGCTTCATAGCCTGCATGTAGAAATCAAGCCAAGATAACTAAAGTAACCTTGTAAATTGATTGTCTTTCAGGCACTCCAGAATATCTGTGATTGCAGAGGTCCACATTTCTACCGATTACAGGCTATTGGTCAAGTGTTTGAAGATATCTGTAATAGTTCCTTGATATTTGGTGACATATTGAAGGAAGTGAAAGTAAGTGTTGTGCCTAGTATTTAAAGTGTCTTAGGTAACTCAACCAACTCGATGCAAAGATTAATAAAAGGTTATGTTCTATAAAACAATATTCTATAAAATTTCTATAAATATAAATGTTCTATAAAAGGCCTAATTGGATCTAGTGAAGGCATGTCAAACTTGCGATGTCACATGACATCGCGTGACGTATTGTGACTTTTCCCCCATTGCCGGCAATGGGGTGGGTGCAGTTTCAGCGTGATGCATGTGGCCCGCAGGTTAGCAGTTTGACATGCCTAGTCTAGTGGTTAAGGCACCAGGTGAGAAACCAGAATACTGTGAATTCTGGTTTTGCCTTAGGCATGAAAGCCATTTAGGTAACTTTGGGTGTGTCAATCTTTCTCAGCCCAACTCACCTAACGCAGTTGTTATGGGTAAAAGAGGAGAATGAAGGAGTATTAGGTATGTTCTTTGCTTTCTTTATACAAATAATAAAGGCAGGAAGAGATAGAGATAGAGAGAAAGATGAGAAAGATGATAGAGAGAGAGAGATGATAGAGACAGAGAAGAGAAGAAAAGAGAAGAGAAGAGAAGAGAAGAGAAGAGAAGAGAAGAGAAGAGAAGAGAAAGTCCTGCAATGTCAGGAGTGAAATTAGATGCCCTTCAATGTGAAGAAAAGAAGTAGAAAGGAGAAAATCTTCATAGCTTCTTGATATGTTTAGGGTTTGATCTGGAATTAACCTTCAATGCATTAAACAGATGGTGGAAGAGGGGTGAATCTATGTATTTCCATCGTAGGTATTTCAAAATACTATTGGAATGTAATTTGCTCATACAGATTTTGGCATTTTATTGCAGTTTGAAAGGAACCTGTGACTATGCTTAAAAGTTTCATGCTTAAATAGTACCATAATTTCAGCAGTTTCTGACAAACCATTTTGCTTGATAATACACAAATTACCACAAAAATGAAGCAAAAATCCTGTAAATATTTAAAGGAGTTTATACAGTAGCAGTTATTTCTGTAAAACATGCATCAAACTCCAACCAATTAATTTATCATCAGTTAATATAAAGGCAGAAATGTACAATATTTAAGTAATTCAGTGGGCAAATGTATTTTAGAATTGTGATAATTTAATCACGGTTTGATTTTAGTGTGTCTTGCACTAAACTTGGATTTTGTTTAATTGTCTGGCAAACTCTTTCCTACTGATCTTTTTTGGCTGTTTTCTACAGAATGAATATGAGCTTTACATGGTGATCCTGCTGGATTCTTTGCCTGCAACACAATACAGAGTAATAATATTTTCTTTTGATGTAAATTAACGCTTACTGCCAGAACTCTTTTTTTGTAAAAGGATTAGTTTTTATTTTTTCATGGTGGTATGTAATAGGTGACTTATTGTGATAAATCATGTTCTAGATGTCCCATATCACCCAAATATTTCTTATTTGATTTTCATCTTTAATCTGGGATTTCTTTTCACATCTAATAGATTCTACTTACTAGTACACTTGTCTTACAGTGTCCAACCGAAGAGACTGAACAGTTTGCACAAATTTAGGTTATATTAGTGAGGAAATCAGATTTTGGAACTGCTCTCTTTAGAATGACACGCAGAGGGACATCTTTATGCAAATATAACACAACATGCTAATTGTTGGACTTTTCCTGGATATTTACAAAGTGGAGAACCACTGAAAACATTCCTCCAAGAACAGTCCTTTCATCTATTTCATCTTCCAATTTAGTCTATATCTTGCTGCATTGTATTTCAAGATGTTCTGCTTGTTTGTAACTAATCTTGAAAAACGTTCAGGAACTTTTTTTCATTCTCTCTCTCTCTCTCCCTTCTCTCTCTCTCTCTCTCTCTCTCTCTCTCTCTCTCTCTCTCTCTCTCTCTCTCCCACACACACGCACACACACAGAGACACAGCACAGCTAGTGTATTTGTCACCATAAATAATCACTGGTGTTAAACTAACTTTCTTCCAGGCTCTTGTACACCTTGTACAACTTCTGTTAAGAAAAGCACTTTCAACGCTTCTTTGTTGAGACTTCATAGTCCTTTCAAATCATCACACATCATTGCAGACATTATGTTTTCCAGTGGTGCTCATTCATTTAGTAGTGAAGTATATTCAGCACTCAAATGATGTGCAACAAATGAGAACTTATTCTATCTATGAGAAAATATAATATAAATATAATATAAAAATATTATTGTTTTCCATGACAAGTGATTAGAACTTTTGTCTAAGTGTTAGGGGAAGTGTGATAACTGGCATATCATAGAATATGTTTTTGTTATGATAGCTTTATATAAGCATTGTGCTTAATACTATTGATTTATATTCTTCCATCAAAAGGAAAAGAAAGTTGTACTATGGTGTTGGGGAAGTAGTAATCAAGATGTCTTGAATGGCAAATCCCAGGATTCTTCCATATTGACTTTACAGGCTGTAACTAAGGACTGGACATTAGCATTATCTATAGGGTTAATCTATAGATTCCCTAACTTGATTGTAAACTAAATTTAATTCTTGGTAGGAAAGACAGATTTGCAAGATGTCCAATTACGAAAAAATGCATGTTGGCTTTGCTACAGATATTACCTTTCTTTATGATTTAAATATTTCACTTAGTTTCATTTTTTTTTGGTAACAAAACAGACCTTGCAAGAGCAAGTCAAAGGCCTGAAAAAAAGAATGGTGATGACTCATGAAATAGAAGAGAGCAGACAGACAATACAGGACCTTGTGCAGAAAAGCAAATTGGCTTTAGCAAGAAATGAAGAGTGAGTTATGTAAATGTGCAATATTTATATGACATCTGGAAAATGAGCAGCCAGGTATTTGAAAGATCTTCACATATTTCACAATATTATTTTTATAGCCAAGAAAATGTGCCTAATTTGTTGTTCTGAGCGATTGGCTACCACTTACTCACTTATAACAATCTTTTTAGAAATAAATAAACTTTATCAGTTTCCAGTTATGAAATGCATGAGACACTTTTGCTTCTTAAACTATATCAAATTCAATGGGATTTAAATAGCCCATGAGCAGATTTGTAGTTTGCCGTAGGAGCCCTGGTTGCACAGTGGTTAGAATGCAGTATTGCAACCTAATCCTGCCCACAGCCTGGAGTTCAATGCTGACTCAGCCTTCCATTCTTCCAAGGTCAGTAGGATGAGGTCGGTAAATGAGGATCCAGATGGTTGGGAGCAATGTGTTGACATGTGTAAACTGCTCAGAGAGTATTGTAAAGCACTATGGAATGGTACATTTACAATGATAAAAAGTGAACACAAACTAAAAATAACACAATAAAAAATTGAAGATGTAGAAAAAAAGGAGAAAAAGAAAGAGAAAACACATAAGAATATAATAAAGAAAAAGAAAAGAAGTATATAAAGAAGTAACTTACCCCTTTCTTGCAACAAGTAAACAGTATTAGTAACTTATCACTTTTTTCAAAAAAATACTACAAATTATCTCTTCTTCCCATATCCTATCTCTTATCTAAACAAATCCTTAAAGCTTCATTGTTCAGCCCTGGTCAGCAAAAGTCTATTAAGGATTAGAAGAGATAACAATATATTTATTTTACCCTTAATCAAATGAACCAATTTTATATTCCTTCCTTTAATTTTACCAATCTTGATCCTTTCAAATAATGCCCTAAAACAGGTGTCCCCAACCCCCAGTCCATGGACCAGGCTGCAGCATGCCAGCAACCGGTTTACACAAATAAAGCCCTCTCCGTGGGATGCAGGCAGTACACAAAACCACGCACCCTCCAGTCCACAGAAAAACCTTTCTCCATGGAACTGGTCCCTGATGCCCAAAAGGTTGGGGACCTCTGCCTTAGAACTTGATTTCTTTTCATTTTTTCCTTTGTCCCTTCTTACAAAATTAATAAGAGCTTTAATAGGCTTCTTTTGTAAACCTAATATTGGACAATTATCCAGACCACTCTCTTGGTTTGTTATTTGTATATCACTTTTAATTATTGAGATGTCAGCTGATCTCTTTTGTATGTCCAGTGCAGCATCTTTTCCCACATCATTCATTTTCCAAGATCTACTTTGGATTCTATATATTAAAAAACAACCTCCCATCAAAAAAGTTCTGCCCTTCATTCAGAACCTCTTATCACCTCATTTAGTCTTTTATATTAAACAATTAAGTCATGCTTTTAGATTTATATTCATTCCCTTGCCATATGTATATTTGAACCAACTTATGCTTAAAGCGCATACAGACCTTTTTGTAAGCAGATAATCATCATTTGTCATTGACATTTGTATTTCGTTTTTTGAAGACATGGACTGTATGCTCTTCCTTCCTTCCTTCCTTCCTTCCTTCCTTCCTTCCTTCCTTCCTTCCTTCCTTCCTTCCTTCCCTCCCTCCCTCCCTCCCTCCCTCCCTCCCTCCTTCCTTCCTTCCTTCCTTCCTTCCTTCCTTCCTTCCTTCCTTCTTCCTTCCTTCCTTCCTTCCTTCCTTTTCCTCCCTCCCTCCTCCTTCCTTCCTTCCTTCCTTCCTTCCTTCCTTCCTTCCTTCCGTCCTTCCTTCCTTCCTTCCTTCCTTCCTTGCAAATTATACCTTACATACAACATTTGCCACACAGCCAAGGGTATCATGACATAAACATGTGCTTCCCAGCATGCTGCCATGGATACTAATCTATCCATGTGTCCATCGTTTCTTGTCTATCAGGCTCCCTGATGTACTCGGTATTTTAAAGTATATATTACCTTAATTCTTTTAAAATTTGGTGTGTGGCTGCTACATTTCTATGTATTTATTTTCTAAGAATGCCTCTGGACCTAATCTATGGATTGAGGACATATTACAGGGACATATACTTCAAGTCTATTTCTTTGTTCAGAAGGAAAACCTTTTGGCCACCAAAAAAAAAAAAAACACAAGGAGAGAGTAACTGTGTGCAAAACGGAGCCAATTCTTGCATCGTTAGCAAACTTAGTAATGGCATTTCCTACAGTCAGCTCTTCACCTTCTTCACTGGATGGAAAAACCATGCAACTTGTTTGGATTTAATAAGAGATTTCTCTCTCCTTTTTTTTTTCTTTTCTGTTTTAGACTTAGAAACAAATTGGAAATTGAACTTTGGGTGAGCCAGACAGGCAGAACAGCAACAAGTAAGTAATAAGATTGCATGGAATGAGAATCTGCTGATATGTATGTATGTATGTATGTATGTATGTATGTATGTATGTATAGACTGCAAGGCGTTCAAACCGGTCAGTCCTAGAAGAGATCAACCCCGACTGCTCTTTAGAAGGCCAGATCCTGAAGTTGAAACTCAAGTACTTTGGCCACCTAATGAGAAGGAAGGATTCACTGGAGAAGAGCCTAATGCTGGGAAAGATTGAGGGCAATAGAAGAAGGGGACGACAGAGAATGAGATGGCTGGATGGAGTCACTGAAGCAGTAGGTGTGAATTTAAATGGACTCCAGAAGATGTAGAGGACAGGAAGACCTGGAGGAATGTTGTCCATGGGGTCGCGATGGGTCGGACACGACTTCGCAATTAACAACAACAACAACATGTATGTATGTATGTATGTATGTCCTAGAGGAGATCAACCCTGACTGCTCTTTAGAAGGCCAGATCCTGAAGCTGAAACTCAAATACTTTGGCCACCTAATGAGAAGGAAGGACTCACTGGAGAAGGGCCTAATGCTGGGAAAGATTGAGGGCAATAGAAGAAGGGGACAACAGAGAATGAGATGGCTGGATGGAGTCACTGAAGCAGTAGGCATGAACTTAAATGGACTCCAGAAGATGGTAGAGGACAGGAAGACCTGGTGGAACGTTGTCCATGGGGTCTTTGCAACTAACAACAACAATGTATGTATGTATGTATGTATGTATGTATGTATGTATGTATGTATGTATCTCTAATTACTTTAAAAATGCGAATCCCAGATGTATTCATATCAAAAGGCGGGTAGCAGAGCACTGAAACAGCTGGCTTTATAAGCAGACTCTCCAACCTCCGGCTTTCACTCTGATGACATCAGCAGGGAATCGACAAAAGCTTAGCAATTAACAGTTGTTTTTATACCTATCCCGGAGTTTGATGATTTCTACACTTTTGGTTTGTTTGTATGTATGTATGTATGTATGTATGTATGTATATGTATATGTATAGGTACTGTATAGGTATATGTATATATTGTATGCCTTGCAGACCTAACAGGAGAATGGTCAAGTGAGAGACTTGTCTTGTCTTCCCCCAGGGGGGCATCACATTGATTGCCCTTGTCAACAGGTCCTTTCATGTAATGCAGGGGTCTTCAAATGTGGCCTTTTATGACTTGTGGACTTCAACTTCCAGAATTCCTCAGCCAGCATGTCTGGCTGAGGAATTTTGGGAGTTGAAGTCCATAAATCATAAAAGAGCCAAGTTTGAAGACCCCTGATGTAATGTCTCAAGAGAAACTCTTGAGTCAAAGTTCTTGTCCTCTCTTTGCACTTGCAGAAAAGGAAGAGGGTGACAAAGCAGTGGAAAAAGAAACTTCTGTAGCCAGTGCTGAGCTGCTGACATCTCTGAGGTGCCAAATCATTATGAAATGGGAGGAAATCCAAGCAATTGAGAAAGAAATTAAAAACACGATGACTTTCAGTGGCATTATTAATACTAAACAAAAGACTGTGAAAGAATTAGAGGTAAGGCATGAAGTTTAAGGTTGGTGATATCATTAGCAATAAGATGCTTCAGGGCTTTGAAACTACCTTTCACTGATAAAGGAGATTATTTGTAGCTCAGGGTTGAAATGAGGATCCTTGGTGTTCTCTATGTAACCTAGTTTGGGTTAATGGAATGTCTGCAAGGCTCAGAGAGCACCTAGGACCCAGTGGTGGGATTCAAATATGTGAACAACCAGTTCTCTGTGTGGATGCCGCTTCTGGAAGTCCATTCTGGGCCTGGGCAACAAAAAATTAGCTACCGGTTCTGACGAAGTGGTGCGAACTGGCTGAATCCAGCCACTGTTGGACCGCTCATGTTATAGTCTCTTTTAATCTAACAATAAGCCACAATTTCTGTTTACAAGAAAAGCCTGTCCACATATTTCACCATTCCTTATTCTCCCCCTCCTTAGGTGTTATGATTAGGTGTGGTTCCATTCTTAACTAGCCACAGCTCAGTCTTAGAAATAATTAATTTTAATTTAATAATTGAAAATCTGAACTCTTCCAAGAATTGGAACTTAATTATAATGAATAGCATTATATAAGTTTAGCTTATTGCTTTAGTATTTACATTTAAATTGAAAAAATAGATTTGGATTTACTAATTATTGTATTGTTTTATATTTTTATTGTAAGACCAGCCGACTTTGGGGGATGCTTTGATTTCCTGGATTGAGTAAGAGTTTGGATTTGTTAGCCTAAATATAACTCTGTGATGTTATGATCCCCAGGTGGATATATTGGAGAGTATATATGTGTACATGACTATAAGAGGAGATCATTATTTATATTATCCTTGGGCACAAGCAGGCAATTATCATCTTTTCATAATGCATTTTCTCCTGTAGATCAATACAAAATCCATAAAATCTCCTTCAGGTGAGGTTAGGTACATCCCTGTCTGTAAGTCCCCCAAGAACAGGCTAGGTTAGACATGTCAAATTTGCGACATCATGTGACATCGCACAACGTATCGGGATGATTTTGCCATTGCTGGCAAAGGGGTGGGCATGGCTTCCACATAAGGCATCCGGCCTGCAGGCTGGCAGTTTGACAATCCTGGGCTAGGTCATCTGGCCTGGGGATCCCAGGGGATTGGTGATAATTTAAGATGGCTCCACTATTGTGGTTAATATTCTGTCCCTTATGGTTTTTATATTTTAATAATGACTTTTAAATTTTTAATGATTTTTTAATGTGTTGGTTATTTTATTTAATCATTGTATGCTACCCAGAGTCACTTATCATGAGATGGGTAGGCATTTATATGTGATAAACAAAGACTTCTCTCACCTGGAAATGACATTTTAGATATAGCTAAGCAAAAAGTCCAACGGTGATTGTTGTAAACAAGCATCTAGATTAGGGAATTGTGGATAACTTCACAAAATCTCTAACTCCTTGGAAAAAGACTCAGATGACTTTTTTCCTTTTTAAGTACAAGCTGGTTTTGAGCCTAAGGCGAAACTAGAACATACATCATCCAATTTCTGGTGCCCTAAGCACTACACCAAAGTGCTCCCTTATTGAAGATAACAGCATTGTTATTTTTATTCTTAGACTCCAATATAATATTAAACTATATTTGATAAAAGATTGGTAATTATTTACTCATGAAAAGATATAGTGAGATAATTTAGAAATCCTGTGTCCTTTTGCAGGCAGAAGCAAGCAAACTCGAAGCTTCAAACAAGTTTCTAAAAATACAAATAAGGGTAAGTTTACAGACTGGTGCTTCTTGCAAAAACAGGCATGACCTATTGGGGCCTGATTTATAGATGGACATCAGAAGATCTTTCCAGACAGTAACAATACAATCTGCTCTGATTCCAAGGAAACAGTATGCAAAGATGATGGCACCAGAGTACCCTAAGTTCATTCAGAGGAAGTGCTGGCAATTTTAGACTCTGATGCATTTTGGGGATTGTTAGATTCTAGCTTTAGGTTACAGGAATTCACTGGAGATGGCAATTATGTTTGGAAGAGTTCACAATAAAGGAAACCGGTCTGTCAAAGAACATGGTGGCTGGACACCATCAAGTCTGACACCAGCCAGAGCATAGAAATGCTGCAAGAAGCAGGGCAAGATTGGAAGATGTGACCTGGCCTCATAGAATCACCAAGAGTTGGACATGACTGAATGTCATCGGGTTCCAGCAGTCTGGTGGCTTTCTTGAAAATGAGAAGCATAGCAGCAGCATTCTTTATATTTTGGAGGCTCATGGATAAGGTTACCAGGTGCTGGGTGACAGGAGGACATCTCCTTATGTCCTTCATCCAGCAGGCATAAATATTATCTGGATTTTTTTGCATTTCTCAAGCTATTCTTGAACAACATATCTGCCTGGTGCAGGGCTTCTTAGTAAGTGCTAAGTACAAGGTAACAAGCTCTGCCCTGTTACCTTAATTAGTTGATTAGTATTTTCCTGGAGGCTTGTCTGCTACCTGAAACTGACAAGAACTTAATCAGTTACATGCTGAAGGCCCTTCTAACTGGCTCTAGCACCTACTTGACTGAAAAACCAATCTTTCCAATGTTGGGAAAAGCAGTTTTACATATACATGAAGCCTAAGTACTATATCCCCCCCCCATAGTTTTCACTCTTATTTTGTTGTAGATGTCAAGAAAGCTAAACAGTTGTCATGTCTCCCTTTCACCCATTTGTCCTCCTTTCTAGCTATCAGCATCCTTCTTTGCTTGCTTAGATATCTGGTAACCCTTTTCATGGATGCTCACACAACAATATCAGTCTTTGAATCCTGAACACTGTGATTGTCATATACCTTCTTTGCTACTTACTTCTTTTAGGAAATATGGAGCCCACTTTGAACAAGCCTAGATTCCAGAACAATGTGAGACAGGATCAAAACTGGCTTGAATGAGATGACGGGGCAGAGAGGGGGAAGGAATTAGATCTGGAGACAAGTCCTCTGAAATAAATTGTTCCCAAACTTTCTCTTTGCACATTACTAAACTTGCTTTGACATGGTGGAAATAAATTGGTATGCAGTGAAGGAAAAAGAGTGGTTCAGTCCACACTTTTTTTTTTATTTTTATCTGCCTTTATTGTTTTTACAAATAACTCAAGGCAGTGAACTATCCAACAGACCTTCCTCCTCCTATTTACCTTACAAGAACAACAAGCCTGTGAGATGAGTTGGACAGATAAGGAGTGGCCCAAAATCACCCATCTGGCTTCATGGCTAAGGCAGGACTAGAACTCACAGTCAGCCACTTTCTAGCCTGGTGCCTTAACCACAAAACTAAACTGGCTTTTTTTTTCTTAATACTCTGAGAATAAATACTGACTGTCACCAACACTTATTTATTTTTCACTTTTCTAAACCACCCATCTATCTCAAAGAAGGACTCTGGGTACTGTATAATAAAACATCAAAAAATAAAAAGAGTTTATAAAAATTAATATGTTAGAATTAAAATTTGAAATTAACTTTTTTAGAAATAGGTAAGAATATGTGTATTCTCTTTTTAAGTTATTATCATAGGCGTCCCTAAACTTTGAGTATTAGTGTATAGGTATCTGAGTCCTTTATGGGTCTTGGGTATGTTTCTTATATTTCCTACTTTGTAACTGGGATTTCTATCTTTTCCATCACTCTCTACTTCATTTTGGTTTTTTTAAATTTCTTCTTTCTCTTTGCTCTCTACCTCTTTATATGATTGGTTAATCTAATGGTTTTTGCTTGGAATCAGGTTCTAAAGTCATGAAGATTGGGCCCCCTCCTCCCTCAATTTTAGTTTAAAGCCCTTTTGATAAGACGAGCCAATCATTTTCCGAATATATTCTTTCCAGTTCTTGTGAGGTGCCGTCCATCCCTTGCCAGTAGTCCTTCATATAGGTAATGCAGACCACGGTCTAGGAAGCTGAAGTTCTGTTGACGATACCAGTTTTTAAGCCAGTGGTTCATTTCTAAAATCCTTTGGTCCCTCACTGGATGTTGGCCTTTTGTTGAAAGTATAGATGAAAACTCCACTTGTGTTCCTAATTCTTTAATTTTCTTGCATAGCTGTTCATAATCTCTAGTTATTGTTTTCAGAATCATTGTAGTATCATTGGTTTCCCAAGTGTAGGAGAAGTCTGCTTTGTGCTACCTGCCTGCTATGCACTAACAGTATATATTATATTGTTTCCAATGGCTGTAGCAAGAAGGCTGAAAGAGTCAGAAGGGCACTAAGAATGGCACTTGTTGGGCATGACTAAAGACTCCTGAGATAATAAATATGATGTGTTTTATAGCTTTGTAATGCAGAATGTAATAATCCGATCTTGAATTGTTTTGTGTGATAGGATGCTGAACATAGTATCAGAGTAGCACTAAAAAGGCAGAAGTTTAATGAAGCAAACCAGAGGTAAGTCTGAAGGTTTTAATGGAAACTAAATAGGGCTTAAATTGTATTGAGTTTGTTGGCCACCCTTGGCATCTACCCCTATTTCCATGTACATCATGAGGGCATTTTCTTTATCTCTGCTTAAACAAGAACCTATGCCCATCAGAAATGGAATGAAGGCCTTTCCGTATGAAAATACTGCTTCCAAAACATTTTTTAAAATTATTTTTACACACACACACACACACTTACCACAGGTTATTTTCTACAATACATTTTATGCCCGGCTGTGTAATGATCTCACCACTTAGAGTGCTATGAAAACTAAACTCAGTTATGAAAAAATCATGCGTACTAATATCTTTTTGAAAGTTTTTATATGGTGTTAATATCTCCAGTCTTATGAGTTGTTCAACAGTAGTTCTGTGTCAGTTTTTGATAAATGACATGAAGCTCTGATGATGAGTGATCATACATCACCAATAGTGCTTTAAACATGAACTAATTCCCATTGGTAATTACTAATTAATACACGAATAATTATTAATGACAAATTCCCATTAGTAGTTATTATTGCTCAGTCAATGGAAGGATTTTTCCAGGGTGAAGAAAAACATATGCTACTGTCCATTGTACCATGAAAAGAGACATACATATTATAAAAGCAGGATGAAGCTTTAGAAGACAGGGTCAGCTTGCATTCTTGCAAGAAGAATGAAAATAATTATGATGGGAGTGGGAAAAAACCCCAAACCAACCCATCTTTGTTTCTTAAAGATATGCAATGTTATTTTAAAACTTCAGAAATATCACCGTCCAAAAATTATTAAAAGTAATAATCGTCATTTAGTTAGAAATAATAGAACACCAGTTTAGTCTTGTAGAACCTGCTAATAATTAAAAGTAATTAGCCCTGAGAAAATTAAAAAAGTTGTCCTTATTAAAGTTTTCAAAAAATGCACTAAACTCCTAAGATAGTTTTGCTCTCAGTAAAGTGCAAGTTTGTATTGTTTTAAATAATATGATGAGGTGAGAATATTTGCACAAGATAGCTTATACATGAGAGTGCTCTCAGATTTTGTTCTCCTTATGTTGTGATGATTGTTTCAGAAACTTGTGAAGTATTTGTGAAGCTTCATTCATATTTCTCAGCAACTTTCAGACCGGTGAGCTTCAAACTCCTAGTATCCCCTAGCTAGCATGCTGGCAGAGGAATTCTAGGAGTTGAAGTCCAGACATTTTAAAGTTGTTGAGGTTAAGAATCACTGCTCTATACTAACAGATGAGAGACTCTGAAAGCCAGGGAGAAAGGAGAATCCACATCCATCTTGGAAGCAGAACTATGGGTCACAGTCCTGTTCTATGTAGTCAGAACTGCCTTGTCTGTTTGCCCTGGCTGTTCTTCAGTGTCTTTGAATGGCATTAATGATCAGCAGGGAAGATATTAACAGTGCATCTATTTCATCCCTAAAGCTACAGTTTCCTAAGTTCTGTTACGATTTTCACTGACTGGAGGACACAATATAAGACTCATTTCTTCTGAGTTGTGAAATCCTCACTGGTTTTATGGGTTTCCCCCCCCTCAAGTGTCTTTAGTATATTTATTTTTTAATATGGACTATATTGCAATATATAGCCAACACCCCAGAAGACAAGATCAGGATTCAAAAACATCTTGACAAACTTGAACAGTGGGCCCTATCCAATAAAATGAGTTTTAATGTGGAGAAGAGCAAAGTTTTACATTTAGGCAGGAAAAATCAAAGATATCAGTACACATTAGGCAAGACCTGGCTCAAAAACAGTAACTCTGAGAGGGACCTTGGAATCCTAGTGGACGATCACTTGACTATGAGCCAGCAATGTACAGCAGCTACTATAAAAGCTAATATGATCCTGGGTTGTATAAATAGAGGCATAGTAACAAGATCACGTGAAGTATTAGTACCACTTTATAAAACCCTAGTAAGACCACACCTGGAATACTGCAACCAATTTTGGTGACCATATTACAAAAAAGATGTTGAGACCTTGGAAAAAGTTCAAGAGCAACTAAGATGATCCAAGGCCTGGAGACTAAAACATATGAAGAATGGCTGCAGGACTTGGATTTGGCTAGTCTAAAGAAAGGAAGAAATTGCTGCTTCCGGAAATCCATTCTGGGCCTGAGCAACAAAAAATTAGCTACTGGTTCTGTTGAACTGGTGCGAACTGGCTGAATCCCACGACTGTGCCTTTCCTTTACTGTATTGTTCTTCTTTGTAGGTGTTTGTGGGAGTTAGTGAGGGACTTCTTGCAACCTCATGGAGAAGACATCCTTGAAACCTCATTTGGGTTATTTTCTCAGACATCCTTTCATCATTGATTTAAGTTGTAGGACACAAATGCTCCTATGGAAAAATGGATGGTGTGAGAATTGCATTAAACCATGCTATTTGCATAAAAACAAACAGCAAGTGGGAAGATGGCCAGCAGATTGACATTTGAGATCTCTACCTAACAAGCAGGCACTAAATGAAGATGGCTGCTGTAGAATTTTCATTGCATTCTACCTTAGTAATACAGTGATTGCTAGTTATGATTCTGACTGAGATTCTACCACCATATTTGGTTTATTAATTGCTCATTTATCTTCTCTATTGTCATAAATACTTGAAAAGTAAAAATATTTCTCTTTAAGAAGTAACATGACTGACAGACCAGAATTATGAACTTTATTGAGACCTTTCAACATTTTTCAATGGAGGCAATAAGAAAGAAAATGCATTATTCGGTGTTAAAAATTCCTCCCCCCCCCTCCTCCTCCTCCTCTTCCTCCTCCCTCTCCACTATCCTTATTGCTTTCACCTGTCTGTTGACTGTGTAACTGATGTCTCATAATGTGGTATATATTGCTTGCAGTATATGTTTTGAATTATCCATTCAATTGCATTTGTGGGGGTTAGTGTTTGTTCTATTTATTATGAGTAATTTTAATGGAAATATATATATATATATAATATATGGTTAGAATTAGCATATAATTATATACTATGTACTTAAACTTTCAACAGGTGTGGAGAACCATTGTATTAATGCTAGTGGTATTATTGGGAAAAGGGTGTTGTCAGGAAAACAAAGTTCCTTAGTTCAGTGGTAGGCGCTACAGCCACTCATATGTTCCATCCTACTTTGCAATCCTTAGAGGCTCTCCACTTTCCCAGAATGAGCATGGCTAAAACTGTAGTGATTTGAGGAGGTTAAGGGTTCCCAAAAGAGCCTTCAATTCTACCTGCTTTTCCCACGGAGGAGTAAAAGCCTATTAAATCTACCCAGTCTCCTTCACCAAAAGATGAAAAATTGGGCTCTGCTTATTTCAATTATGTTCTGGTGGCACCAGCCATAGAGGGCATTGAAGGCTATATAACTTCTTGTTTTTTAAAAAAGTCCCTCTTACTAAAGGAAATTCCCCATTGTTGGTTCACTTCAAAAGTAACTTCTGTCCTTCAAAACCTTTTGCTTCAATTTAATTTGAGTTAGTAACTCCAAAGATTGCAGCAGTGAGGAGTTATTTGTGTCCACGTGTAACCCTAATAAAAAACCAATAGCATGAAATATGGGGAAGCCGATAACCATTACTAAATTTGATCTCTTGCATTTTTAGTCCTGTCTTTTTGTTTCTAGGTTTTTGTTTTTGTTTTCCTTATAGGGCTGTTCTTTCAATAAGGCTGATGTTTACTCAGTTACAACTCTTTGATATATGGACGATAAAAATATAAAGATTAATTTTCTGCGTTACAATCTAGTTATAAATTATTGTACTGAATATGCAGATTATAACTCTGGTATGCTAAGTTGGCTATGATTTGAACAGTACTGATAGATTTTCCATGAATTGTGGGTGGGTGGGGAATTAATGAGAAGTACTGGAAATGACAGGTCTTCCAAGAAATCATAGAGAGAGAAAAAGATATAAGACAAGTAATTTACAGTTTATCTCAGAAAGCTGCTTCTTTAGGAATCAGTTCTCTGCTGGTGATTCTTTCCATATGTTTACTCATGAAACTCTTTGATTTTTAGTATCATTACACTTCTACTGTTATAGAGTAAAAGGATCTCTACTTTATGACTTGGATGCAAAAATCATTCCATTTGAATGGAATGTAACTCAGTTTATTCAGGAGGAGTGACTTACTGGTTCCATCTGCAAAACCCATGGACCCACGATGAAGAAGCTGCAAGTGAGAATTAATCATATAATTCTGCAGAATCAAGTAAAAATCACAAGGAATTTCTTGGTTATTAGGGTCTGATGCAATAATAGCAAAGTAGATACCAATAGAAGAACATAAGATATCACAAGGAAGAACTCAGATTGTACTATAACTCTGGACTAACCAATTTATATGGGTGCACTGGCAGGATGGCATCTTGGCTATAAGCAATGGTACTTACCAACATTTCTACTGGTAATTCAATCTATGGAACAAGCACATGCACAGGAATCAAGCACAACCTTGATTTAGCTGACCCTTGTTTATCATAGATTCAGACTCTTTGAAGACCAGTGCAGAACTCAGAGGAATGAAACAATATGTTATTGTGTACTATCTCTCCAACAACCTTATAAATAGTTGGAATTGTCTCCCAAGGCTGTGGGAGATCCAGGGACAAAGGAGCAGAGGACTTTGCTTCAGGATTCTGGCTATCTGTAAGGAATAGGTAACTCCTCTGCTTAGACATTGTGTTAAACTTTAATTTATTTTGTCTGTTTGTGTTTGTAGCCTTATTGACACTACTATTTCCTACTAATGATACATTCTGTGTAACTTCAGACTGTTTTCTCATTTTTAAATTCTTCATATTAATTTAAGAACTGAAATCTATCTCACTGATTATAGTAAGACAGAACCATCTTGTAAAATGCCTGGAATGCTATGTTTTGCATATATATATAACATTGAATATGTGTGTGTGTGTGTGTGTGTGTGTGTGTGTGTGTGTGTGTGTATGTATATATATATATATATATATATATATATATATATATATATATATGCATATATATATGTATGTGTATGTGTGTGTGTGTGTGTACTGCGTTTATCCCTTGTGTGTATATATATGTGTGTGTGTGATTTTGTATATCTCTTTCATAATATATACTCAACGGAGGAAAGAAATGCTGAAATGTTTAGCTACAGAGCTGTATGCTGCAAGGCTCAGAACTTGAATTATGGGAATTTTATTTTCATCTCCCTTTCATCAGAAGGGCAACACAGTTTATGGAAGCCCTATCTGTGACACAGTCTGTGTTAAGGGCAGGATGGCAGCTGAGGTTCTCCCTGGAGGATGAATCAGAGAAAGAGGCAAAGTTAGTGGGCATCTGAGGAAAAAAATTGGAAGTGTGCAGCCTTTCATTCTAATGTTTTATCCACACTGCTGTATGGTTGCAAAGGTGGGCTCAAGTAAAAAACCCAAACCAAACCCAAATTATTCATATTTTCCCCCATTTCCTCTTATTTCTATTTTTTTTCATGTCCCAAACCATAAATCTAATTTGGTGCTTAAACTCTTGTATTATGAATAAAATGTGAAAATGAAAATGAAATGATTTAAGAATATACTACTAAAGCAACACGCAAGATTACTGTCAGTTAACAAAGAATGGTTGCTGGTAATACATGGCAAAACTAATGGAAGCTGATACTATTTTGCAAATGTATAGTATAAGGTACAGTTTGCATTTGGTTCACACTTGTTTTATCTCTCCTGTTAAAATGTTTCATCTGTAGCAAAATGCCTGATTATAGCAGAGTATTCTGAGAAATCCTACCAAACAGTGATCACCATTGTAAAATTAACTTTTTATTTTATAAATTTCATATGGTTCATGGCTAGATGAGGGCTGTGTAGAGGTATATTTCATAGCTTTGAATGCTTTTTCAAACTAAGAGGACCACCAGGTACAAATACAGATGTTCCATTCTTTTATTATCACCCTTTTTTTCAGTTAGCCTCAAGACTTCAAAGTACATCTCACTGAGTCATCTTGTCCACAGAAAACATCTGTGATTAATTTTCCATCAGACCATTTTGTGAACTTTGATTGCCACCTACTTGTGCTGTTCTTCTTTCTCAGTTGATTGTTCCCTAACTGAAGAGAGGAGATTCTATATGGATTTCTTGAAGCAATACATTTTTTGGTAGCGTAATCCTGTTTGAGCACTGCTAATAGCTGAAAGACAGAGAGTCCACATAGATTCTTGCAGCAATCTGTTATAAGGTTATTGTTCTTTGTAACTGGATCAGAATTCCATAGGTTGGTTCATTGCCAGTGTCCTTAAAGCTTGAGTTTAACTTAGATGCCATTTGTTCCAGAACACCTTAGTATTCTGTGTTCCATCCCTGGACTCAGGGTGTAGGTTACATGTACTTCAAAAGAATCCAAAGTAAGATGCAGAGATTTCTACTAGCTGCTTAAAAAATATGGAGGAGTATCTTACCACCAAACAATAACAATTATTTGCTCACTTCCAGACCTTCCTTTATTTTATATATTAGTTGCTACAGACACTGTTTATAATTGAAGGAATAAGACAAACAAACAAATACTATCTTCAGTGCATCTAAGGTACATGGCTTAAAATTGCCAAACTCACAAGCCAATGATCCTCTCTCAGTTGCAGTTTATGAAATCTTACCATTCAAGAGAGATAGCTACAACAACAAAAACAACAGTCGGCTGACAAATGCCATACTGGTCTAATAAAGAAAATTCCTATAAAAAGACTACCTCTCTCCAACATTTAAGTATTTTTTTTCCAGTGAAGTGAAGTGGTTGTACATGAACATGTACATAGAGGCATCTGGAAATTGCTGCCTGAGTTTAGAAAAAGATGTTGCTGTTTTAATTATTCAAAGAGAGGTATTTCATATTATCCTTCTCATCTTTCCTATTACCTACTCCTATTGATATCTTATGACTAAAATTTGTTGATTGTATCTTATGATTTATGATGAATGTGTTTTATGATTATGATCATGATTTATCACTTGTTGCTTGTATGTACATTGAGAGCTTATGCACCAGAGACAAATTCCTTGTGTGTCTATTCCCACTTTGGCCAATAAAGAATAATTCTATTCTATTCTATTCTATTCTATTCTATTCTATTCTATTCTATTCTATTCTATTCTATTATTCCAAATGTTGAAGACAAATAGTTTTGAAAGATTTGCACAGCCATTCCATCTACATCAGAAAAGACCAAAAACCATAGCAATGGCAAAACTCCTCCAGGGGTTTTGTTTTATAAAAGATTTGGTACCTTCACTTGTTTAAATAGATGTCTTGTCAATTTTGAAACTTCTCTTCTGGTGACTGTGATCCAACATGTGTAACAAATGCATTTCAAATGCATTTCATCCTATTCATATGTTACAACAGCTATGCTGTTTTTAGATGGGGATTTTTTGTTTTTAAAACCTCTAGATGGCAGTGTGAGCTAAGTCATGATAAAATGTGAAAAGCAAAGAAAAGGAAAAAAAAGAAGAGAAAGAGGAGAGAAGAAAGTTTGTAAAGAGTATCTAACAGAATAGACATCAATTTACAATTCTGGCATTTTATTTTGCATCTTTCAGTGTACTCTGTATGAAAAGATGGCTCATCATATAGAAGAGTGAGCAAAATCTACATCCCAATGTGCTCTTTTCCTTGTGTTTGCCATTGCCATTGAAATTTTATTGTTACACATGCAATATTCAGAATCTGTTCCTACTTCTGAAAATGGATTAGTTCACAAGGGGCTTTACCAGATGTCTCTACGTATTGATGTTTTATGTAAAAGTGTTTTCTCATCTCGCTTCTAACATAATTAGAATAGAAGATACGTCATAGTTTGGTCTTTAAGAACATCTTCCTTCTTTGCAGTTATCAACTCACATGCACTCTTAAGCTGGGCTGCACCTTCAAAAAAAATCTGAAAATGGATCAATTTTATTCAATCAGAAATGTAATCAGTATTATATTGTAAAGCATTCAGAACTTTTATATAAGCATTTATGTCTCTTGAATTGCTTTGTGGAAGGCAGAAATTCAGAACCCAGAGTACTTTCTTTGTGCAAAAAAAATCAATCAATCAATATGTCTGTATATGGCTGAGGGTCAAGAACCTCTGAGGACTGCAATGTTTGTTAGGGAATGGAAAAATCACAGATTCAAATGCAAGGTAAATAATGGATTAATTTCAAGCAATCATAGACAATCTAGAAGATCTAGGCGTCAGCATCGACCTTGAGAGGCCCTAAAACAGGGATGGGCAATTAATTTTCCCAAGGGGCCATATGAAAAACTAGGTCTGATGTGAAGGGCAACGCCACCCCACCTTGATGCTAATGCTGTCCCACCCCTGGATGCCTCCACTCCATCTCCAATGCTGCTTACACCTCTCACCACTCCAACAGCATGGGACAGCATGGGCTGGACAGGGACAGCCTGCAGGCAGGATGTGACCCACTGGCCATAAAATGCCCAGGTTTGCCTTGGAGTATAAGGTTCATTTGACTGCACCCCCCTTCCACTTTCTTCTCATCGTATTCTGTATCAATGGATTTTGCTTTCCTTCATCATATTTTTGTTCACTGAAGGTAAAGGTTCAGTAAACAGGAGCCTACTGAGAAATCATAATGAACTAATCTTAGTTGATTAATTTTACTGCCTTGAATTACAAGTATTTCACCTGATCATTTCAATTTGGCTCTACTGTCCCCCAGCCCCAAAGGCCCTGCTCCCAGAGATTATTCCTAATTAGCCAGATCATTAATGCTAGGCTGCATTAACAGAGGGATAGAATCAAGATCATGTGAAGTGTTAATACCACTTTACAATGCCTTGGTAAGGCCACACTTGGAATACTGCATTCAGTTTTGGTCACCACGATGTAAAAAAGATGTTGAGACTCTAGAAAGAGTACAGAGAAGAGCAACAAAGATGATTATGGGACTGGAGGCTGAAACATATAAGGAATGGTTGCTGGAATTGGGTATGTCTAGTTTAATGAAGAGAAGAATGAGGGATAACCATGATAGCAGCGTTCCAATATCTCAGGGGCTACCACAAAGAAGAGGGAGTCGAGCTATTCTCCAAAGCACAAGAAGGCAGGACAAGAAGCAATGGATGGGATCTAATCAAAGAGAGAAGCAACCTAGAATGAAGGAGAAACTTACTGACAGTTAGAACAAATAATCAGTGGAACAACCTGCCTCCAAAAGTTGTAAATGCTTCAACACTGGAAGTTTTTAAGAAGAGACTGGACAGCCATTTGTCTGAAATGGTACAGGGTTTCCTCCCTGAGCAGGGGGTTGGATTAGATGACCTCCAAGGTCCCTTCCAACTTTATTATTGTTATTGTTAATAATAATTTTAGGAATACCCAGAGAGCTCTAAGTCGGGAAAAGTTAAGCTAGCAAAATAGCAAATTCTCTCTGACAAATGCCTTGTCCTGCAGGTTTCCTATCTTTTGAGTCAAATACATGCTGGTGTAGTTTCATTCTAAACCCCCCCCCCCAAAGGGTAATTAAAAACTTTGTTCCATTATGTCACTTTCACCACTCATACTTTTAAGTGAAACATCATCAATGAAAAAAAGTGATCGGATTTCCTTTCTTCTTATGCTTATTTTAATCTTTTTAGACTACACAGTGCAAAGTCTGGTAGAAATGAATGAAGCCAAATGTGCTCAGCTAGAATCTGATTCGCCAGCATTTCACGTCTGATACTGTCACCAGACTGTTTGTATTTTTTTTTTTTCTGCAACTGAGATGTAATTTTGAGAAATGGAGGAGGATACTTGGTTTCAGTAGCTTAACTGATGCTAAGTACAACTATTTTTTAGGAGGGGTCTTTTACTTATTATCATTGGTTTAGTGATTCATTCAAAGTTACAACAGCGCTGAAAAAAGTGACTTACTACCACTCCTCATACCTTGTGCAGTTGTGTGATCAAAATTCAGGCACTTGGTGGTCAGCATGATATTTATGACGGTTGAAGTGTCCTGGCGTCACTTGATCACCGCATGCAACCCTCCCAGTTGGCTTCTGACAAGCATAGTCAAAGGGAGAAGCTGGATTCACTTCACAAGCATGTGATTCGCTTAACAGCTGCAGTGATTTGTTGAACAACTGTGGCATGAAAGACTGCAAAATCAGGCACGATATATTTCACAACTGCAACAGAAATTCTGATTCCCCATTGTGGTCATAAGTCAAGGGCTGCTTGTATATTGCAAGTATGAATAGCAACATGATAATCAAAAAGGCATCACACATAAATGGTTCAGATCGTAACAATGTTCAGTCTGAAAGTACTTAAGCCGAATTTTAATGGCTATAGTTAGCATTATTTCTGATAACAGGAGATTGGGGCTGATGAAAGTTGGCATTCAATATCTGGAAAGCCTCAATTTGCCCAGTTGTGTTGTATTTGATCAGTCCTGTATATTCAAAACATAAAAAAGAATAGGATTGAGACAATTCAGAAAAGTCTGCCTCCCTTTTCCCCTTGATATAACATTTTCCTCAGACAAAATCTGTCAACTTCATAGCAGTAGGTGAATTTGTAACCCTAGCCTTTAGACGATATTTTAAAGTAGGTGGAGACATGCTATTACTGCCATCAGTTGCTACATGAACGTAACAGAAGTACTTCAAGGTGGACATAAGAGCTAGTTGAGCTTTTCAGGGGATTGCTGTAATTGACCTGTTTTCTGATTTGCTTCTTGGCCCTGCTTGCTTAGGCATCTTACAATTTTTACTCATGTTTTACTTCCGAATACTGCCTTTGTTTCATGCCTCCTGCTTTTTAGTTTCAACTCAGATTCCCCATGGCACAGGCCTGATTCCAGGATCCAAGGCCTGCTCTATTTTGCTACTCAAGAGCAATCTTTTCCTAGTCTGATTGGATAAGCTAGCCAGGAATTCTGAAGTCTGATGTAAATAGAGGCCATTTAGAACAGATTATTCCTAAACAGTGTTTCTCTACCTTGGTAGCTTGAAAATCTGTGGAGTTCATCTCTGGACTTCAGTCAACCAGAGTCTCCTGGAACCATGAGATGGGCAGCATATATATTAAATAAATAAATAATAAATACATAGATACATAAATACATAAATAAAATCCCAGAATATAAAATATGGACAGAAACTTTTCAGCTAAATGGGTCTCATCATTCCTCTTTTATTTGCATTCTTCTCCTCCTCCTTTGTCCTGTCCTCTAGAGTCTAGAAGACATGTGAGAAGCTCATCCAAAACATAAAACTGTCCCTTCTTTGCTCTAATAGTTATTCATAACTCTCAAGTAGCTATTTTAACTCTTTTTGTTTTTTTGTTTTGGGTTGCCTGCCTTTTACTTAGCTGGGGACTAATTCAGACTCATGTGACTGGCTGATGGGAAACTTTTTCTTTTTTATAATATTAATTATCAGGTTGGGATTGCCAGCCTTGCTTTTTTACCAAATAATGAGGAAATATTTGTCAGCATTTAGTTATTCTGGGCATATAGGTTGTCCACACAATTAGAGAATGCAGATTAATGTATTTGGTGTAAGGAGTAATAAAAGATCCTCATCACCCCATAATCAGGCTTTAATATGATCCTAACAGGCTGCAACTTGGTATATTAAAACAAATTATAACAAAAATGCTTTTAATGGAAATTATTAATCTCTGTAACATTCTTCATTACGTAACATTTCCCCCTAAAGGCCTTCTCTTCTTTTGCTGTCAAAATGTTAGGCCTACTATTTAATTATTAAACATCAGTGACAAGGAAAAAATACATTAATTATGCATTTGCTAGGCCACAAAAGCTATTTTAACTGGATACAGAATGATTCAGCATACATAAAAATTAACATTTAGTAATACTACTATGAACATTTGTTTTAAATATTTCTATGTTCCACTCTTGTCTAATTAATATTTAACCGTTCAGGGGATTAGTGATGCTCTTTCAGCTTTTTAGTATGCATGCCTCAAGTTTTTATTTAGCAGTCCTTCCACAGTATCAGTAAAATTCTCAAAAAGCATGCTACTCCAAGAGTAAAGTATTGCATTCAGTACAATCATCATCTCATATATTGTCAAACAGTCCTGAAATGCTTTTACGTGTGGTTATTGTTGAGTCCTTCGCAGAAATGTAAGACACGAGAAGCAGTTGTAGTTCTCAGTTTTCTTTATTCTGCGTTCAGCTTACAAGTAGATGGCTTCAGCAGCTCCCAAAACCTCCCAGCTTCTTATATAGACATTTCCCGGGTCAATGCGATACTTTTCCCCCGCCAGCACCCGCGCATGCGCACGGCGCTGGCGACAGCCTGTCTGGTCCCGGGCAGCTTTGCACCTGCCCGGGACTGCCTGCAAACGCCCCGAGCCGTTTGCAAGGCTCGGGACATAACACCCCTTTCCCCCGGGCTAAAACTACTACCAACATATAATCATTATTTTATGCAGTGTTCTGCTTCTCAGTGCTCCTATCGTTACCTGGCTTTTGTTTAGCCAGCAGTGTTATGTAATCCTCTAAGTATTTAGGAGACTTCCTTGCTCTCTGTGACCTTCTCAGCTCTGGGTTTCTGACAGGTGTTCCCTGACTGAGGGGTGACAAGAGCCTGTTCCCTTATCATGCCTTGGTGCCTTCCAAGGACTTTGCCCCGATGCCTGGCCTGCTTGCTCGCCCACGGGAATCGTCAGGCCAGGGCTTCTGTCACTTTGTGACCTGGTTGACCTGCCTAGCTGTAGGCCCTCGGGCCCCTTGAAGTGATAGCCACTGCTGGGCGTCTCTATAGAACCTCCTAGGTCCGTCCAAGACCTGTCAGGAGGCTGTCCAATCCCTAAGCCCCGTTCTGTGTCCGGGCTTGTGTGGGTCTCTGTACCTTCCCAAAACTCAGTTACTCCCTGATTTGGGCTAGAGGTGTTGCGGTCGGGACTTGGTTCCTCGATCACCTCCCTGTAAGTTTGACCCCCCTGTAGGATTAGGGGTAAGGTCAGGCCAACTCTGGGGATTGTGTGCCAGCTCTCTTGTGGGGAATGATTTGTTGGGATGCTCCCGGGTATCCTCCGTGACTGGAGTGGGCGTGAGTGCCTGTTGTGTGGGTAAGCTCCATGAATTCCTTTTCGGAGCACTTGCGGAAGCTTGAAATGGGCCGTCAGTGGCTCCATCAGTGGAGATGGGCAGCAGCTCGTGCCCTTCCCTTTGCTCCAAAGGGTCCCCCTCCCCCCCTGGAAAAGACCCAGGAGTCTCATCTGAAAGGTCCCGCCTAGGGCGGAGTTGGTCGATGTGCCAATGCAGGACACGACCATTGGCCAGGGCTACCTCGTAGGAGAGAGGACCTGTGACCCTGGAAATAGAAGCGGGGACCCATGTATGACCAGGCCCGTAATTGCGAGTCCAGACCGGGGCACCCTCAAGTAGTTGTCTAGGTGCCCTAGGATGTGAGGTAGATGAAGGCAATCTGTCCGGATGTAACCGGTCAAGTTTAGTAGTAAGTTGACGCCCCCAATGAAGTTCAGCTGGGCTTCTCCCTGTAGAAGTGGATGGTGTGGTGCGATAAGAAAGGAGAAAGTCAGCCAACCTGTGATGCCAGTCCCCGTAGGTGAGTCGTTTCAAGGCGTCCTTTGTGATGCGCACCATACGTTCAGCCATACCGTTGGTGGACGGGTGGAAGGGTGCAGACGTGGCATGACGAATCATGTTAGCCTGTAAGAAAGCTTGGAATTCGGAGGAAGTGAATTGAGGGCCGTTGTCATACACAATGACATCTGGAAGCCCGTGTGCAGCAAAAATCCCCCTCAGTACCTGAATAGTCTTTGCAGTGGTGGTGGATGAGACAGGTACAACCTCAAGCCATTTTGAATGGCTGTCAACAAGGACCAAGAAGAACTGGCCCTGAAAGGGCCCAGCGTAGTCAATGTACACCCTAGACCAGGGGGACTGTGTTTCCTCCCATCTATGCACGTGAAAGTGTGTAATCTGTACCTGTTTCAGCGGTAACATCCCTGGCACTAAGAGGAAGCTCGGGCAAGGCTTGGATTGATAGAATGTTGACAGCTGGCGCAGGGTCAGCTTCTACTACTGGCAGAGGCAATCTACTGAGGCCATCAGCATGGCCCATTTCTTTCCCAGGCTTGTGGAGTAAAGAAAAATCATATGCAGACAAAAAAATAGACCACCGAAGCATTCTAGGGGAAATGATTTGGGGAGTCTGCTTACGTGTGGTAAACAGTCCCAGCAGAAGCTTATGGTCAGTGAAGACCGTGAAATGCCTGCCATATAGAAAATCATGGAATTTTTTAATTCCAGCAACAACAGCCAGAGCCTCCCTGTCTATCTGAACGTAGTTGCGCTCAGCAGAAGACAATGTTCTGGAATAATATGCAACAGGAACCTGAGTTCCATCAGACCTGAGGTGGCTCAGGACAGCTCCAACCCTGTAAGGGGACGCATCACAAGCGATGCACACAGGAAGGGACTCGTTGAAATGTGCAAGTACACTGTTGGAAGTGAGCAAAGCCTTGACTTTGTTAAAACAACCCTCATGCGTTTGTGACCACTGCCACACTGCTTGTTTGTCTAGTAGCCTGTGAAGAGGCTCAGCTACACTAGCTTTATGTGGAAGGAAGGAATTGTAGAAATTCAGGAGGCCTAGGAAGGCCTGAAGTTTGGCCTTGGACTTTGGCCTAGGTGCTTCTAAAATGGCAGTTAGTTTGGATTCAGCAGGGTGAATCCCAGCAGCATCAATTTTGAACCCCAGAAATTCAGTAGAAGGCACCCCAATCTTGCATTTGTCTTTTTTGAGCTTGAGGCCTGACTTCCTGAATCTTAACAGAACAGCCCTTAGCCTTTCAGCTAGAATGTGTGTGGAGTCTCCTGCAATTAAGACCTCATCAAAGTAGGGGCAAACCCCTGGTATACCCCGTAGTGTGTTTTCCATTACGCTTGGGAAAATCCCAGGAGCGACATTCACTCCAAACTGTAGCCTTTTTACCTTGAAGGCCCCTCTGTGGGTCACAATAGTCTGAGCTGTAGCAGCATCATCATCAACAGGCAGCTGTTGATATGCTTGAGCTAGGTCAAGCTTTGCAAAAACACGCCCCCCCTTGAGGGAGGCCAGGATGTGACTGACCACAGGAACAGGATAGGCATGTTGCTGCAATGCCTTAATAAGAGTGCATTTGTAATCAGCACAAATGCGAATGTCCCCATTTGCCTTTAGAGGCGTGACAATGGGGGTCTCCCAAGGACTGGAATCAACAGGTTCTAGAATTCCCTGTTGGATCAGTTTGTCTAACTCAGTGTCAATTTTACTCTTTAAAGCAAAAGGGACCCTTCTTGCATTAATTCTAATGGGAGTGACAGTGGGGTCTAGCTTTAAGGACACAGGGGGTCCTTTGAATGTGCCCAGCTGGGGGCTGAAAACATCTGCAAATTCTTTGCAGACTTCCTGTAGGTCGAGTGTTTGTAAACTGTTGAGTCCTGGGACGTGTATCCCCAGGGCCTCAAACCAATCGAGTCCTATGAGACTCGTTCGTTCACCCCCTACTACTAATAAGTCTAGTGGACCTTCAAAACTCTTGTATTGCACGTTAAGGGTGGCGTCCCCCTTAACACACACTCTTGAATTTTGAAAATCTGTTAACACAATGTCAGAAGGCCTTAGCTTGACCTGAGTTCCACTACCGGAACAAATCTTCCTAAATGTATGCAAGGAGATGATTGAAAGGGCAGACCCTGTGTCTAATTCCATAATTAATGGAACCCCTTGTAGCTTCACCTTGAGTGACAGCTTTTTCTTAATGGGCTTGTATGTGCCTGTCCTAAGGATGCTTCTTCGCGAAGCGCAAAACCCTACCCTATTCTGGCTGGGGACCCTGGTACCTTTCAGGTGCAGTTCTTCCTGAGGTTGTACCTTTCGTCGGCCCAGACACACAGCTGCAATGTGTCCTTGTTTGCCGCATGCCCGGCAGGTAGCGGAGCGGAACTTGCAGTCGGTTCTCCTGTGGCGACCTCCACAGCCGATGAACTTGAGTGGAGCTGAAGAGCTTCCCTTCTGATTTCCTTCCTTCGTGGGGTGGAGACGGTCGACGTCCTCGTCCGGATCCTCCTCGGAGTTCCCCTGGACGTCTTCCTGGTGCACGGATGCAACCTCTGGACTGTTTCTGATCGGCCGCATGTTCTTGACGGCGCCGCCTGCTGCTTCTTCTGCGGTGACTTCTCTTAAGGCATCTTGGAAGGACAATTCTTCTTTAGCGAAAAGTCTCTGTTGTAGATCTCAATGCCTTAACCCGCACACGAATCGGTCCCTCAGTCGTTCTTCGAGGTCCTTGAACTCGCAGTGCGTGGCGGCCTTCCTTAATGCGGCGATGTATTCTTTGGCCGACTCACCGGATCGTTGATCCCTCTGCTCGAAGGTGTGGCGCCATGCGATGACGGACATCTTGGGCTGGAAGTGCTCCTTCAGTAGCTTCTTTAGATCTGCGTAGCTGACAGACTCTACTGGAACAGGTGCTGCAAGGTTTTCTGCGATTTTGAAGGCGTCTTGACCGCAAACACAAAGCAGGGTGGCAGCCTTCAAGCTCTCTTCCCCCACTTGGTTTGCCTTGAAGTAGTTCTCCACCCTGGCTACGTAGGACTCCCACCGCTCTGGATGTGAGACGTCGAACTCCGAAAGCCTTCCAACCTTTGCCATCTTCAGGAGACAGGTCTATCAGCCAGCCTACCCCCGAATGCGCACTGGATTGGCGAGTAGCTGCCGAGTCGACACCGTTCCGCCGCTCAGGACTCACTTAGGTAAGCTTACACGTCTTCCTTTCCAGGCGATGTAAGGCATCCCACCCTCGTCGCCAGTGTTGAGTCCTTCGCGGAAATGTAAGACACGAGAAGCAGTTGTAGTTCTCAGTTTTCTTTATTCTGTGTTCAGCTTACAAGTAGATGGCTTCAGCAGCTCCCAAAACCTCCCAGCTTCTTATATAGACATTTCCCGGGTCAATGCGATACTTTTCCCGCGCCAGCCCCGCGCATGCGCATGGCGCTGGCGACAGCCTGTCTGGTCCCGGGCAGCTTTGCACCTGCCCGGGACCGCCTGCGAACGCCCCGAGCCGTTTACAAGGCTCGGGACATAACAGTTATAGTTGCAAAAAAAGGAAGTTTCTCCATATACTCAATCTAAACTGCAATTTCATTACATTAGATCTACTAATAGAAGTAATTTGATACTCACTTTGGCCTAAACATGTAGATATGTGATGTAGAGACTCAGGGACTTCATAGAATTCATCTTCAGAGACTGAAAACCAGTGTGAAAAACTGTCAGTTAATAACTGGAAATTTACATCTTGTAAAATAAAAATACCCATTTTGCAAATATACTAAGATCCAGGGGAAGACCCAAAGAAGGAAAGAAGAAGGAGAATGTTGATTTTATTTGATTCTCCCTTCCCTTTATAATTCTTCCCTTCCTTTCCCTTTCCCTGGACATTATGTCCAACCCATCTGTACCCCATTTGACACTAGATGGAGTCAAATATGTCTCTTTTGAGAAGTTTAAGGTAAAATCATTGACTTCAAGCTTTGGTATTTCACACCTAATGCTCCCTCCCCAAACAATTGGAATGTTAACAATTTGCGTACTTTGATAGAATATATACTCAAGATGGGGAAATGGATGAAGACATTTTAAGACTGCCAAATGGTGGTAGAAAAATAGTTGGCAACATGTGACCTGTTATGAGGAATGCAAATAATGTGAAAGATTAGTATGTCAGAGAGAAGCATAAAAATACGGTAAGTCGTATGGGAATGGGTAACTTAAGTGTTTGTGATAAAATAAGAAGAAAAGGAGTCCAGAATGGAAGGGTGAGAATAATATGCATTGAAAACAAAAATGATGGATCAGTAGGAACAAAAAGTATATTCAGATATTTGTACATCCCACGAAGATGAATGACAATTGAATTGCAAAATAGATATATGAAGAAAGAGTGAATAGATTGAAAAAAATAAGTTCGAGAAAGCTGTAGATGGAGTTGATGACCTTCAAAAAAGAAAGAGCTGAGAAGTTTATGAGACAACTCAAGGCTACTCTTTCTGGAAACTGACCTTCCAATCCTAGATAACACTGTCTAGCTACTAGCCACCTTATTTCAGAACAAGGGATTGGCATGAAGCAATACAGAGACACCAAAGACGAATTAACCCCAATCATCCTTCCATCATTTATTAACCACCTATTGACCCCTTGCCATTTATCAACATTTTGGATAGTCCTATCAGTCCTTCGGGATTGATATTCATCACTTTGCAAACTTGTATTATTGTTTGTACTATCTTGCTGAAGAAAAGGTTCTGGTGTTTCTTCTGTAGCCCTTTGTTTTATTTCAGTTGCTTAAAAAAAAAAAGATATCACCTAGTTCTGGGTTTTCAATTTTAATTGTCTGTACACTAAATATGTGGACATGCAAAAGTAATGCACACTAATCTGAAAATCAGACAGAGGCAGTAAATTCTTTTTTCATTGTTTCGCAACTAGAAATCTAGGCTTCCTGAGCCAAGTTCTCAGAGCAAAAGAGATGTTTTTATTACAATGTACTAATGGCTGAGATCTTTTTTTTTTATGGGCATAATCTGTCTGCAAAGCCATTCATTAAGATTCCATGTATCTTACATAATATAATACCTAATATTCTTTGCACTGTTTACCTTGCAAGTAAACACTAGATTTCACCTTTTGATAAGATTTCATGCATAGCAAAACAGCTTCTTGAGAATCCGGAATATAGACCTCTGTACACAAGACTCTGCTGCTCCTGAAATTAACAGATTTAAAAGTTTTGCAATGGTATGTGGTAAGAAATATAAGCCTTGACCTGATTAGAAGTGTGAAACACATTTAAATTTAATAAAGACACTGAGCAAAGGACAAAACTTGATCAAGAATAAAAGCTTGAGGGCTCTGACAAGCCTTTTCTTTATTCTCTTGAACTAATTGTGTCATTTGACAGGTTTGCATCACAGTGTGTTGAAATTCTGACAGGCTAATTTGAGCTTGAGCTTCTAATGTAACATACATATGATTGTCATTATATTTAGTGACAATAAATGTCATTTTCTGCTTTAGTGCAAAATAGCTTGGTACAAATGTTCAACTTTAGACAAATTCCGAGTGCACATTAGTATATTGTATATTGAAATTCTTCATTAACCAAAGCCATGATGAGGATTGAAATTCAATATATATGGACACATCTGATGAGAAGCTTGCAATTTGTCACATAAGAGGAAAGACACTGGATTAAACAAACAAAGGTAGTTAAATATTTTGTGTTTATAAATTAGGATAAAAGGGAAGATGCAATGAAGATGGTTTGATCTTGGAGAATGGAGTTGATGCAGAGAAATGAAGCTGTACATTTAATTATGGATAAAAGGGACATATGTATATCTGAAGGCAGGGCTTTTTTTTGTCATAGAACGCCCAGAACCGAGTTCCGGCACCTTTTTTGGATGGAACCTTGTAGGGTAGGCAAGGCGGGTTGTATGACATGTGTGAGTTCTGGCACTTTTTTTTTTTTTTTTACAAAAAAAGCACTGTCTGAAGGTATATGTTATTATGATTGCATCGTTACCTTCCTGCTGCAGGCTAAATTGCCTTTTCTCTGACTGCCCCCTTAGCTGTGTCTCTTCTCAATATCTCCCATGGCCAGTCCCACGTACCATTACAGAGGTGGAGCAAAAAACCACAAGAGGATGCTGATTGAATGTAACATGAATGCAAAAGAGAGAGATGGGTATGAAAGAAATAAACTGAAGTGGTTTGGCCACAGAGAGAAAATTAATTAGGATCCAACTGCAAAACAAATATATTTTATGTATTTACTGAATGTATATACTGCTGAATCTGGCAACTTGTAGCAGTTTACAAATCCCAACTTTGCTCTCTTTCAGAAAAGGGAGAAAGTCCTGGCTCCTTCCCCCTCTCTGGCATTTGGGTTGAATTGCATGGAGACCCCTTTTGGTTCTTTCACTATTGTGTTGCTTCACCATATTCTTTTACACATTGACTATTTTTTTTAAATATTATATGATTCATTTTGTTTATTTTTTGTTTTTGTTATTTGTTGCCAGAGTTACAATGTTTGAGTTGGGCAGCCCTATAACTTCATTCAGTAAGTAAAGCTGGAAGGAAAAATCTAGGAGAAAGGGAAAATGTTTGGATGGAATTGATGAAATCAATTGATGAAAGAGAAGTCCAAAGACTAGAAGGCTGTGTATAAAGTGATGTATGGCTGTTGTGGAAGGAGGAATGATTCACAAAGTGAATCAAAGCTTAAATGGAAAAATCTTCCCTCAGTAGAGATGGAGGCCTCAGACAACACCCATCCCTTGTTTTTTATGCTGCTCTTGCATCAGTCCCCAAGATCACAACCACTTCACAGGTTTACCAGGAAGGTCACACTTAATGACTTACCTAGGAGCTACTACTCTTAATGACTCTCTGCCTATTCACTTAATGAGCCTATTCAGATTAGGTGAAAATTGAATCCCCCTTGAGGACATATATGGGGTCCCTCTAACCAACTTGCTCAGACTGAAGAAGCTACTTGGATACGCAATGAAACGTTTCAAACCCTCAAAGAAAAGAAATCTAGTTACCATGACTTAACTTCCAGGCAACTCTATCTGGATGACTGAGAATCTTCATTCACATAATGATTCACAAAGGTGTATGAAGAATAGGTATGGAGAGAAATAGAGAATGATGTTGGCATAAGCTAGATGTTGCTATAATTTCTTTTTATCTTCCTTATTTTATGCCTTTATTTCTTTACTCTTTCTTATGCCTTTGAATGCTCTACATAAACTTGCTTCCCAAACATTGAATCTTATGATGGATCTATGTGAACCTTATGGTATACCATTATTTATCCCCTTAGAACAGAGGTCCCCAACCCCCAGTCTGTGGACCAGCACCGGTCCATGGCATGCCAGAAACTGGTCTGTGCAAACAAGCAAAGCCCTATCCATGGGATACAGGCAGCACATGAAACCATGCCCCCTCCGGTCCGCATAAAAACCTCTCTCCATGGAACCGGTCCCTGGTGCTGAAAAGGTTGGGAACTCTGCTCTAGAATATTAAGAGTCTAGGAAAAAAAGGAGATGAAGGGCTTGGAAAAACAACTGAAGATGAATATCTTTGCAGTTAAAAACTCTCAACTAGAGAGAACTTTTGTATTGACCATCAATATTGGTTGGTTTGGAAAATCCAGAAGAAAAATGTCAGTCTATTGAATAAAGAATGAAAGAAAATATGAACATTTTGCAGTACACACTATGCATATAAAAATGGAAATGGAATTATCCAGTGACGAAAAATGCTTTTCAAAATAAAGCAATTAAGTCATGATCTATTCTCTATGGGGAAAGCGTACAGCTCTGGAAATGAGCATAGATCTATGCACATGCAAGGCAATCTGATACGGAACACTGGCTTGGCAGCCGTGGGGAATCTCATGATGCTGATGAAGGAAGGACCAGCTTGTTCCACAAGGCCAGGCAGAAAACAGTCTGAAGAACAGTGAAACTTCTAAGCAAGAATTCTATATTTAATGGTAATTTTTCTTATGATGCTCAATCTAATTTTGGGAAAAATTGCAAAATATGTGAAATAACTCAGATTAGGCAATTCCTAGCATCTGACTTTCTCAGTCTGCTCTGCTGTCTTTGTTGTTGCTATTTCTCATTCTTTTATCCCTCTTCTGGAACATCAGCTTTACCACCTAATTTTGCATGCCTTGATTTTTGTGTGTGTGGGTATAAAAGTCTTTTTCAACCATAATTTCCCATTCATATTCTTTCCAACTTACTCCAAGCCATTTTTATTCACTATCTTGTATTATTCTCCAGTCAAAACCTCTGAAATTATATTATTTCAAAGCGATAAATACATAGCACAAAAGCAAGCATAATATAACAAAAGAGCTACAACCAACGTTTTAATATTTATGTTTTATTTAAAGCATAAATTTCCCCCTAAGATTTAATTATATTACTTTCAAAACATGCACATATGTTTGGGAGTAGTCCAGTAATCTCAACAGTTTTATGTATACACAACAAAGAAATTGCCTTTGATTCCTTACCTTGACTATCGTGTTCTGTAACCATGTATATTTTATAGGCAAATTTCTTGGGAGTTAGAAATACTCTTTTTAGATGGGTATGCTTGTGTAATTTATTCCCATTAGCACGTACTTTGATAAGTTTGTTGAATGGTCTACAGCTGTTGGAACAAAATGGTCCTCGCCGTCCTTGCCTCCCACATCCTTTTCATGTTTTCACAGATGCTGCCTTCATCTTCACAATCACTGACTACTTCTTGAGTTGAGAAAAGGAGGGAAAGAGAGGGGATGTTATGGAATAGTCAGGCAGAGCACTCATCATAGGAAAACGGCAAACAAAAGGATTTGATTTGAACTGGAAAATGTTTTGTTTTTTTTTTGCCAGAAATAAGGCAGGCCACTTGGCTGTCAAGGATTTTAGAATTGCTTACTCACAAACTTCAAGGAAGAGGTAACTTTTTGGAAGACTGATTACTGTTAAATTGGCCAAAGTGTGAATGTAGTCCTAAGAAGTAGGAGATTATAAAGCCAGAAGTCCTACTTCTTAAAAGCAAATCACTGCATTCACATAGATCAGCCTGTCTGATTTTGTATGCCATCTCCAAAAATGAAATGTGTGTCTCACATCATATCAGAGATGTCAAAATGTGGAGATTCCTGAAATGCAATCACAAATAATTAGATAGAAACAATAAAACATCTTGGATAGGATCCAAAGTCTACATTAAGAGGATTATTGTCTATTCCAGAGACAAACAACTGTCTCCAATTGTAGACTCTTCACCCCCTCCCATAAGTTGTGTCTCAGCTTCTGCATTTATACAGAACTTTTAGCATCCACAACCCTGTTTTCTAACACAACCCCTTTTTGGGGGGGCCAGAACCAAAATATTACTGGAGTGCTGGTATGGTGCAAAGCGAAGCCGAAATATCACTTTTATTCCCAAGAATACCTTTGGATGTCATATAAACATAAACAGTTCCCTACTGGATCAAACCCCTAGCCCATCTAGTGCTGCAATCTGTTCTCACAGTGGCCAAACAATTTCAGAAGGAAGCCCATTATTCTCCCAGCATATGCAGGAGATGATCAGGCTGAGCCTGAGGGTGGGATTAAATGTGTCATCAATTTGGAATCATTACACTCCCACAAGAGTTCAGTCTTGAATTCTGTTGACTATTATTTAGTGCCAATTTGTCTTGACCATTAGTAGATCAGATTCTTATTTATAGGTAGCATGTAAAGTACTTTGAACTAAATACTTACTCCTGGTTGCTTGAGCCTGACAGCAGATGGCTTTCAGAGGTACCTCAAAATGGGAATCTAACATTTCTTTCAAACAGCCTTTGTGCTCCTGATACAATTTTATTTTTCACTGTTTCTTTTATAACTAGGAAGTCTCCTAATGGATAGATTGACTGCCTGCATCTCCTGCCTGCTAGGTATAAAAGAAAAAAAAAGGACAATTTGATTCCTACATACAATGGGGATACATGAATGACAAAAAAAGGTTTTAAGAATTGTTGGTTGCTTTCTCAAGTTAAAGGTTAGATTTTTTTTTCACTCAGGGAGATTATTCGTGTTAAAGACCTCAGAAAATATAGGCGTTTAAAAGCTTCATAATTAAATTTTGATATAATAGCAGTTTTGCCTATGAGATGCTTAATTTTTAAAATGAAAAAAGTTCAAAGGGTCTGGATGCTGGTTTGGGAGATTGAAAACTCCCTCAATAGTGGCTGGCAGTTCATGTTCAATGGAGAAGTCAGGTATCCAAGATATACTGATATAACCAGCCAGCCCACCAGAAGAACACTGAAAGATGGTTCCAAAGCTTGCATGTTATTGAAGACATGGAAGTGTTCAACAGTAGTCGGGGTGAAGGGCTTGGGCCATGAGGATAGTTGATGTCTAGGAGATAATTAGGGGGAAAATGTTTTTGAAGGAATGGGCTCTGTGTTGCAAAAGCTGATTATGCTAGTCCTTAAATCTAACTATTTAATGAATCAGGCTTATATGCTACCTAATTCCCCATGATTTTCCTCCTGCCAGAGGAATTTGCTTTGGGTTGTGATGTAACAAAACTAATGCAGTTCATTCCCTGGAAGTGTAAGCTGATATTGACATGAGTGTTCTATGCAAAATATATGTAATCACAGGGTTCCTTTCTGCAGCAGCATGGTTAGTAAGACAAGCCAGACCACTAGTCCATGAAAGTCAACATTATTTTGCCTAATAGGCAGCAACTCTCCATGATCTCAGACAAAAATCTAACCCCCTCGTTATATACAGTATATAACCTACACATTATATCCATCACTATCTTTTCAATATTTTTAACTGAAGATGCCAAGGATTGAACATGAACATTCTGTACAGAAATATATCCTGCAGATAGCTTTATTGGATTACGGTACATTCACCACCCACACAAGGAAACAAGTGAGGTTCTTGTTATTTGTGTGTGTGGTGGGGGAATAGTAGATTTGCTATTAGTTCCACAGAGGTCCTTAGATTTCACCTGTCTGATAGCTCACAAAAAGTAAGTTCCATGGATGACAATATAGTGATTGCTTGCATCAACTGAAGTAACTCATCCCATGAATATGATGACCACAGTTATTTAAAATCAAGAACTCTTCCTTTTATTCAGTTCCATCATAGACCTATTTCTTGGTCATGTTAAAACATGATTAGAGTTTTGTAAAAAATCTCTTAACTAGATTTAACATTGTCTTGCTATAAAACAAAGTGCATTTGAGTCAAGGGATCCATTAATCTGAAAATGATACATCTGATTATCAGTTTCTCAATGAAGGAGATTCAAAGATCCAATTAATAGAAAAAATGGCACCACTATTATCAGAAAATGGTCCACAGTTATGTTTATGTGGTTCATTCAGCTAATGATTCACATTCAGATGCTGCATAAAATGTGTTTTCTACAAGGGTGGATTTCTTTCGTACCAACTGATTTTTCAGCAATCACTATCATTCAGACTAAGTACTTCTTATATCTCATCATTGAGCTTTATGACCAGATTCCGGATCAATTGTAGGCATCATGACAAAGCTTCTCTCACCACATTTCCTCTTGGCCCTATCACAGACATGTCAAACACAAGGCCCGGGGGCTGGATGCGGCCCGTAATGTGGTTTCATGTGGTCTGTGAAGCCATCCTGGAAACAGTGAGGGAAGCCAATGTACAATTTTGTGGTGGCCATCTATGCTGAAATGCATTCAGTCTTAGCTCTACAAGGCTGTCTGGAAACAGCGAGGGACCGGCCTGTGTTGCATGGGCCCCGCCCCCTGGGTGCACGCTGGGGAGGTGTCACCCTTTGTGAGGAATGAAGAAATGCACCATTGCCTGGAAGTGGTCAGCAAATGGCCTTTGCCTACTTCACATTTCTGTCTTGATGGGCTCCAGGGGAGGGGTTTCGGCAGGCTCTTCCAGTGGACCATGTCTTGGCACTTGCCCTGGTCCCACCCTCTTCTGTCAGAGACCCTCAGATCTGTCCCACTCCTGCCCAGGCCCCCACAAGCACCCTTGACGTGAACGATGTAGAGCTGGCCATGCCCACCCAGTAGTCCACACCTACTCCAGCCACACCCACCCAGTAGGCCATGCCCACCCTGGCCGCACCTACCTGACCCCCTGAGGACAACTGCAATGCTGATGCGGCCCTCAATGAAATTGAGTTTGACACCCCTGCCCTATCAGCAGGAGAAGGGAAAAAGTTGATGAATTACATCGTTGAAGCCACTTTAAGCAGAGAAAATACATTTATCAGTATCTTTGTTGGGAAAATGTATAATATCAGGCAACCCAAGCAAAACCTGTCCCTGTGGACACTTTCATCTAGGAATGTTGCTGTGTCAGCCCTTCAAGATAGGCGGGCCTGGAATCAGACACTGCAACTATGATTGGAATACTTCACTGCTGTAGGGACCTTGATACTCTCTGAACTTGGTTGATTGCTTGCAGATGATTCATTAACCAACTAGATAACATCATCAGTGCTTTTGTAAGAATAATGTTATCTAGTTGGATAATGAGACATCTGCAAGCAAACAGCCAAGCTCAGATAGCACCCAGAACTCCACTGTTCAGTCTGGAGTTACAGATACTTTCTTCGATCGATACTTTATTGTTATAATATATAATAGAATATGAAAAAATAGAATAGAATAGAGCTGGAAGGGACTTTGGAGGTCGTCTAGTCCAGCCCCCTGCTCAAGCAGGAGAACCTATACCATTTCAGACCAGTGACTGTCTCTAGTCTCTTCTTAAAAATCTCCAGTGATGGAGTGCCCACAATTTCTGAAGGCGAGCTGTTAATTGTCTTACTGTTAGGAAGTTTCTCCTTAATTCCAAGTTGCTTCTCTCTTTGGTCAGTTTCCAACCATTGTTTCTTGTCCTTTCCTCTGGTGCTTTGGAGAATAGTTTGATGCCCTCTTCTTTGTGACAGTCCCTCAAATACTGGAATACCGCTATCATGTCGCCCCTGTTTCTTCTTTTCTTTAGACTAGCCAAACCAAAGTCATGCAGCTGTTCTTCATATGTTTTAGTCTCCGGGCCTGTAATCATTTTAGTTGCTCTTCTCTGAACTTTTTCCAGGATTTTTTGTAGTATGGTGACCAAAACTGGTTGCAGTATTCCAGGTGTAGTCTCACTAGGGTTTTATAGAGTGGTACTTTCTGCCCTTCCTTATACCATGCAGAATCAAGGTGGAATTATTTAGTTT
The DNA here is from genome assembly GCF_016545835.1 of Crotalus tigris. Classification (NCBI taxonomy): domain Eukaryota; kingdom Metazoa; phylum Chordata; class Lepidosauria; order Squamata; family Viperidae; genus Crotalus; species Crotalus tigris. The sequence continues at coordinate 164,939 of NW_024096883.1, forward strand.
GCTTCTTACAGTTGCTTCTTTTTCAGCGGTGAACTTTCATTTGCTATCTCTTTTATTTGTTTAACAGATTTTGCATTCTTTCAATATCCTCTTTGCCCCCCTCTACAAGGAGTAACTGAAAAACGGCTAACTATTACGATACAATCTGATTCAATTCATCAGTGCCATGTAATTTAAGGAAAACAAAAGCTCTAGAAGATAGTCATCTTGAATGACATTTTCTCTACACTGCAATCCAGAAAGTAGTTGAAAGCCCTTCATAAATTTAACTGTTACTTGCTGGTATAGTGTTCTTGGGAGATACCTATGATACCTTTGAAATATTTCATCATCTGAAATAAATAACTTTAATGTGTTTGACGGGCTGCAAACACGTGGTTTCTTCCACAAGTTATTGCCCTTCTCATTTTTCTTTCACTCCTGCAATTTTATTCTCCTTGCTACAATCTAGATAATTTTTTATGTAAGTGGCAGATTTGGTAGATTATAGATTCCAAGCCAAACACAAAGTAGAGAGAAAATAATATTACTGAAATTTTAGTTTCCAGATTGAGTAGAATTTCCACTGTTTGTACAATATTTTAGCTGCAAGATTTTCCCTCTTTGGGAAGCTTAAGTATGCATAATGATTATATGCATGCATGTGTATGCATGTGTACACAAATCTAAGGAGGAAGGGAGAGAGAGAGGATGCATTGTTTTCAGATCCAAGAATAGTCAGTACTATTGTTTGGATACTGTTGTCCATAAGAAAGATGCTAAAGGTCATGTTTGCCTATACCTCCGATATACTAAGAACCTTCATCAAGAAAAGTACTTCTGTCCATGGCAATCCATCTTCATTTCTCCATATATAATGTTCATTCCTGAAAAATGAAGTGTCTCTTTGAATTAGATTTTCAAAATGGAATAAGCTGAACTGGAATAAATCTTCCTTTCCTTTCCTTTCCTTTCCTTTCCTTTCCTTTCCTTTCCTTTCCTTTCCTTTCCTTTCCTTTCCTTTCCATTCCATTCTGCAGTTTCAGACTCCATCTTGATCTTTTTTGGACAGCCTCTCTATTCCAGATGCCCCTGCATAAAACTGAGAAATAGGCATGCCAAATTCCCTGCTAGAGGGAGGCAATCATATCTCTCTTTCTTTCCCTTTCTCTTTCTCTTCATGTGTGTATGTATATGTATGTGTGTATGTATATGTACATGTGTATGTATATGTAGCACACCGTCCCCTTTATATACACACATTTTTTCACACTTTAAACAATTAGTATTTTTAAAAAAGTTGTGTACTCTTTCTTAAATCTAGAAAAAAAATGCAAATTTCAGTATATTATTTCAGTCTGGTTTGTATCCAGGAAAACAGGAATTAGATAAGGTTGCATTGGAATATAGAGGATGCACATTTCTCCCCCTACCCCCCCTATAGTTGGCTAGAAACACAAAGGGTAAGCATTAATATTTCCTTGAGAAGTGTACTGAGTTAAGAAGCAAATTGCTCAGTTCATGTTTTCAAAGCATCGTTTTTAAAGAGAACAAACGATAAGAGCATAATTTTGAAGAGGTCGTGCTTGCCGTCCTAACCATGTGAAATGATGAGATACTGTATATCCATGCATCAACAGAGGAAAGCTCTTATGCCAATGGTTGGCCCACCCAAAAGGGTGGAAGAAATCTCTTTCTTTTCCTTGAAGGGGAACAGATGGAGGGCGATTGACATAAAGTGCTCACATTAACACATCTTCTGTTGGCTTACTGAGCACTGATTCAGAAAAAGAAGGCATGTTGCACATAAGTCTGATTCACATACCCTTCAAATACTAGCAGTCTTTAAAACCATTCATGGTCTTCAGTGAATGACAGATATCACTACCAGCTGGTTCACAAATCTGTAAACCCTTGTGTTCATGGCTCCCCAAGGCCTCTTTGCTTCAGATAATTCATTATTCATCTGCCATGAAACTGCTCGTAAGCTGCAAAACATTCTACCCAGAGAAACTTGAGGGCGCATGATGGATTTTATACAATGTGTCATGTCAGTCAGCTATATGGAGGTGTTAATAAGCAGCCAAAATATCTTGCATTCTGTAGCTGGGAGATTTGCCTATGTTTCGCTTTTGATAGGTTGCTTCCGGGTGGCTGTATAGAAACAATTTCACTGGCTTGTGTTAATTTCTTTGAAAATCTTGTTGGTGAACAATGCACATTATAGCCCAACAATGATGGATGAGTGCTGTATAGATTTTTATTTGTTTGCTTCTTTGTTTTAATATTGGCTAGAAATGTTGCCTCAGCTCCAACAGGTAATGAAGCTGTGCCTTGCACTTCTCCAATATCCATTAAACTTGATGGATGCAACTATGAATGGGTCATTTATCTGTGTTCAGTACCATCTTTACCTTTGAACCATATTGTGGGAAGAAAGAGAGGGATACCATCCATATATATTTACATAATATTACCTTAGATCAGTGGTTCTCAACCTTTTTAATGCTGCGACCCCCAACCGGTCGTAAGTCGAGGACTACTCAACTGGTGCAGCACCGTTTGCAGAATGGGACTTTTGGCGGGCTCAGCAGGGCAGAGACAGCCTGGACAATTCCTATTGGCTTTTGAAAGCCAATAGAATTAGACTCTATTCAAGAGAGTCTATTCTATTGGCTTTCAAAAGCCAATAGAATAAAAGGGAGTAGCACAGCTAAGGAAAAGGGGGGGGGGGAAATGGCGGACTGCGTTATTTGGCGACCCCTGTGAAATGGTTGTTCGACCCCAAATGGGGTCCTGACCCACAGGTTGAGAACCACTGCCTTAGATATTAAAATGTATGCTGTTCTTTCCTAAAATGTAAGGGTTTTTTTTTTTTGCTCTGATTATGCACAGGAAATATGGACTCCTTTTCTCACAGATGGTATTTCTTAGCTTCCAAGTGTATTTCTGATTACTCCACAGACTTCAAAAACATTATCATTATTAAATTTTTATCTGATCTTTTTTTATATGTAACTCAAGGCAGTAAACATATTTAATATTCCTATTGCTTATTTTTCACACAATAGCAATAACATTGTAAGGTGGCTTGAGCCGAAAAAGAGTGACTGGCCCAAAGTCACCCAGCAGCATTCAAGGCTCAAACAGGCCTAGAACTCACAGACTCCTGGTTTTTAGACCAGCACCTTCATCACTACACCAAACTGGCTCTCTTTTGTGTTTCTATTTCCTTTTCTATTTCCTTTTTATTATTAGATTCAAAAATAGTACAAAACAAACTCTGGCTTCTTTTTAGATCATATAAATCTTTCAGCTTTTGTGCTTTATTTTGAAGTGTGCATTAATATACAGCACACCACTTCATGTGTTAGTTGTTTTTCAGAATGTAGACTTCTTTCCATTGGGGTGGATGGATCAATTTTCAACATCTGGCCCCAAATGTCAGAAACTGATATACAAAATTTCTTGTCTTCCAAACCACTCTAAATGGTGAAAAGCATAAGCTCTATTTTGGCAGTTATTTTATTGTACCACTGGCCTCATCTCTACATGGAAGAGTCAATGATATCATGCATGTTTTTGATTCTTGTGGTGGTAGTGGCAATACATAAAACAGACCGATAATTCAAAATTTGATTTTATTGTATGACAATTTTGGGGGGAGATGAACATAATCCCCAGTTCAGAACAGTTCCCACAAAGCTCCAAGTTTATAGCAAGACCTTTTGGAACAGAGTTTCAGCAGTCACACCAAGCATTGCAATAAGTCTCAAGACTCCATTTGCTTAACCCATTATTCACAGAGATGCAGCTCAGTCAGTTACTTTATTACAGATAAGATAGAAGCCATGTAGTGCAGATGATCTGTGTACTACAGAACAAAGATATCTATATTAATATCAATATCAATATATTTACCTCAAGATTTAAGTATTAGACTACTTCCTTTTTAAGGAAATGGAATTTGGCCAATCTCTTCCCAGGACTACTTTTTTCTGCCTCACCAGGTTTCTAGGAAAGTGCAGTGTTCATTGGACATGGCTCTCTTTTGCTCCTTTCCTGCCTCCCTCTCTATGGTCAAAGATCAAAGATTTATGCAAGCCAATTCATACACTGGTTGAGCCCACCAGAAGATGAGAAGCAATAATGGCCAAGGTGCAATTTACTCCCCCCTCCCCACTGCTCATATTCAGGAGGTTAATCTTAATATGTTAAGTCAGTCATTGTGGTACAAACTCTTGTTAATTATAGACTGCTGCAGTCCATAGGGGAGTCATTGTTCAATGCATGAGCACTCCTTACCTGAAAATTATTGCTGGTTTAATCTCCTCAACCTGCAGAAAAGCTCATCCCCAATTTTGGATCAGCTTGATGACAGATTAAAAAAGGTTTAAGAAATATTAAACAATATATGCCAACAAGAGCCATGGTGGCACAGTGGTTAGAATGCAGCAGAGCAAGCTAACTCTGCCCGCAGGCAGGAATTTGATCCTGACCGGTTCAAGGATGATTAGCCTTCCATCCTTCTGAGGTGAAATATGCTGACCTTTGTAAACCATTCAGAGAGTGCTGTAGAGCACTATGAAGTATTTAAGTCTAAGTGTTATTGCTATTGCTAATAATTCTTGAAGCCCTTTTTCATTCATTCTTTTTAGTATCATTACAATGAACTGGGAATCCCAAATGCTACACTGTTTACCCTTAAAGTGCCAAGATCCTTTCACAGTGTAATGCTCAGTGACATTTGTAATGCTTTCACAAATCAAGCCTTGGATTGATTTTCATGTTCAGGTTTGCTGAAGTAGGGAGATCTCTTAGAGGAGGGACGTTTCATAAGAGTCAGGATGTGATTCCAACAGGACATTACATTGACTTAAAAAAGCCTGGATTCTGCTAAAGGTTAGAACTGGCAAAAGGCTTTTAATTTTAAATAGTGCCAACATCTCAATATTAAAGGGTATTTGGGAGATATCATAACGTTCAGGAACAAAGTATTAGATAAAGTATAATTCAAATTAATGTATTGTATCAATTAATCATACATTGGTTATATACGTCTTAGATTCTCTACTTTGTAGGGTAATTAGTTGTTTTGATTTCAGCCAATAGAAGCAATGATCAAAATCAGTTTAAAGTGGTTTGCTTACCTTTCATTCCTCTTCTGGTGAATGATAAGGCAGGAAACCCTATACAATTTCAGACAAATGGCTGTCCAGTCTCTTCTTAAAAACGCCCAGTGTTGGAGCATTCACAGCTTCTGGAGGCAGATTGTTCCCCTGATTAATTGTTCTAACTGTCAGGAAGTTTCTCCTTAGTTCTAAGTTGCTTCTCTCCTTGATCAGTTTCCATCCATTACTTCTTGTCCTGCCTTCAGTGCTTTGGAGAATAGCTTGACTCCTTCTTCTTTGTGGCAACCCCTGAGATGTTGGAACACTGCTATCATGTCCCCCCTCATCCTTCTCTTCATTAAACTAGACATACCCAATTCCAGCAACTGTTTTCTAATATATTTTAGCCTCCAGTCCTCTGATCATCTTTGTTGCTCTTCTCTGTATTCTTTCTAGAGTCTCAACATCTTTTTACATCATGGTGACCAAAACTGGATGCAGTATTCCAAATGTGGCCTTACCAAGGCATTGTAAAGTGGTATTAATACTTCACGTGATCTTGATTCTATCCCTCTGTTAATGCAGCCCAGCACTATATTGGCTTTTTTGGCAGCTGCAACACACTGCTGGCTCATATTTAAATGATTGTCCACTAGGACTCTGAGATCCCTCTCACAGTTGCTACTATTGAGCAAGGCACCACCTATACTATACTTATACATTTGTTTTTTCTTGCCTAAATGTAGGACCTTACTTTTGATCCACACTATTTTGTCTCTCTGTCTTTGTCTGGAGAGAGAGAGAGAGAAAGAGAGAGAGAGAGAGAGAGAGGGAGGGAGGGAGGGAGGGAGGGAGGAGGGAGAGAGAGAGAGAGAGAGAGAGAGAGAGAGAGAGAGAGAGAGAGAGAGAGAGAGAGAGAGAGAGAGAGAAGATCTTCAATACACATTCCTGACAGCACTTGCTCTTTGTGGCTGCTGTTTATTTATTTATTTTATTACACTGAAATCTTAATCTTGATTTTGAAATCAGTAATGGGGTGGAGAGAGCCAGTTTGGCATAATAGTTAAAGCATCAGGCTGGAAGACCATGAATTCTTAGGTACAAAGCCAATTGGGTGACCATGGGTTTCCAGCCATGGAAGGAGCCAATAGAAAATCACTTCTGAAAAACCTTGCCAAGAAAACTGCAGGGATCTGTCCAGTCTCTGACAATTGGACCCAATTAAAAAGAAGTAATAAAATGGAATGGATTCCCTAAACATTGAAGCATTAAATTGACATGGCTGCTTTTGGGGGGAGCTTAGTTGGGATATAGTTAGGTTTTCATAGTTACTTCCTGGTGTATGTAAGAGTCTGTACTACAAAAAGTATTAACCCACACCTATACCTCTCCCATTTACTTGCTGTCTATGGATGCAGCTTTCCATGATAATTATGATAAGATAAATGTTTATTTTTTAAAATTAAAAAAACCCTCAAAAACATGAGTGGAAAAATGTTTTTATTTCTTAAGATCTGACTTCCATTTTATTACATTTGAAATGAATGTGAACCAATCACAGCATTTCTGTTATCAACTAGATTTAATTTAAGTCACATTAGTTAAATCTAATTAGTAGAAACTTTCAAATGATTGCCTCACTTGAAAAAGCTACTCATTATAGGAGTTTGACTGGTTCATATTCTTATACTTTCTTGTTTTCTAACTTCAGTCATGTTATGTCAAAATCGCTTTAATTGGATTAATCTGACAATTTATTATTTAAATTAAATGGACATCAGCTGTCTCTACTTCATAGCTCTGCTGATTAATAAAAAGCTATTTAAAAAAAGAAGACAGTTGTGGGAAAACATCAAGTTGACAAAATATTAAGAAAAAATGATTGCATCAATTTATTTTATTTTTTTAAAGAATCAGAGCTGGACAGAACTGGCCAATTAAAATGCTTCCAATTATGTGAATATCCTATTTAGCAGTATAAAAATTTACCAAGGTTATTAAGAGCACCAGCCCAAGAGCAACGTATTCATAATTTATAATAGTCAAATTTGAAGCATCAGTACTCTTCAAAGTTAGAAAAGACGTAAAGCACGAAAAACAAAATTTTCCAGAAAGCTTTCGAAATTATACTGTTTACTATGTTTAAATGGAGAATATGATTGCAATTAGATTTTTAGCTTGCAACTAATTAATCAAAATCTCAGGGTGATACAAATTTTGAGGAAATGAAAATTACAGATTTTTTTTTTTAAAAAAATAAGATTTCCAGGTTGAAGAACCAAGTTTTCATACCTAACCCCCAGTCTAAGAATAAATTCTGAGTTATTGGCATTCTTCCATGCAGGATTTTTTAGGCTGAACATTTGAGAGTTTAATTATAATTAGCTAGGAAGTTTGGCAAACAGAGAAAGAGATGCTCATTTCTTTCTTCTCAAGCCTCCTTTCATCTGTAAAGGTGAAGAGGAGGTTAATTGTGCTCAGGATATGACAGGATAGCAACGGGCCATGCAAATGAATGGTGCAAAGTGGTTTAGGGCTATGTACACAGAGCTGGGGATCCTTGTCTTCCTTTCTGGATTTGTGTTTGCTTCTCGACGCTTTTTTGTTTCAATTATATAGGTAGTCCTCAACTTACAACTTACAACCATTGATTTAGTGACCATTCAAAGTTATAATGGCACAGAAAAAACTGACCATGCAGCATCCCCCATGGTCACATGACTATAATTCAAGCGCTTGGCAACTGGCATGTATTTATGATGGTTGCAGTGTCCTGGAGGGTCATGTGAACTCTGGTGCAACCTTCTGGCAAGCAAAGTCAATGGGGAAACCACAGTCACTTAACAACTATATCATTAACTTAACAACTGTGGCGACTCACTTAACTACTGTGGCAAGAAAAATCGTAAAATGGGGGCAAAACTCACTTAACAACTGTCTTGCTTAGCAACTGAAATTCTGGGGTCAATTGTGGTTCCAAGTTGAGAAGTATCTGTACCAACTCTAGTGTAGGTCATCCATGATAATTTTAATTATTTCCTGTCTCAAAAGAGTAGAACAGTGGCCCCCAATCTTATGGGCATCAGGGACCTGTTCCGGTGAAGGTGTTTCTTCTGTGGACCGGGAGTGTGTGTGGTTTCACATGCTGCCTGGATCTCACTGAGCACAGATGGGGCTTTGCTCACTTGCATGGCATGGTTCCTGGTGGACTGTGGACTGGTGCTGGTCTATGGCCCAGGGGTTGGGGACCAATGCAATAGAATGAGATACCATTGTTTTCAGCAGGTTGCTCTTTTAAAAAATCAGGGAACACAACATATCTCACTGGCTACAATTCACTTCCAGGGGCAATTTAAAATGCTAAGCATTTAAATGGTCCTGGCCAAGTTTCCTGCTCCTACACAGCCTAGCATTTTGGGCTGACAAAAGAAGTCATTCCATGTACCCCAGGTTTTCCCAAATTGTGAGATGGGCTTCCCTTGAGGAAATACAAATGGGTCCAGGAGAGGTGTGGATGAAAATTTTCAGTCATCCAGGTAGAGATGCCTGGAAATTGAGTCATGGCAACTGGACATAGTTTCATGTTGGTTAGAGACATTACATTATTACAGACATTATTTTAGTTACATTGTTCTGATAAATCCACTTTCCCCAAAGCTTCATTGTATTTGTTTCATTGTTCATTTGTGTTCATTTTGGTGTTTGGATTTTTAGCAAAAATGCATACATTAAGATTACAATAAAGAGACAAGTGATAGCAAAATGTTTAGAAACCTCTAGTCTCTGAATTTTGCCTTGAATCTCTCCAAAAGCAGTTTTTGCGCCCATTTTGTGAGATACTTCATGATTTGGAGCTTTACCAGCTCTGAATCATTCAGTTTTTAGATGTAAATAAAGATCAAACTTTATTCTCTGGTTGTTCATTATTTTACCTGGTTTTCTAATCAATGCCTACCTCTAATAATTTTGAACTTTATTTTTGAATCTTATTTTCATGATTCTTGCCATTCCCACCCCCCCAATGCTGTTCAGAAGAAAAATAGCCCAATTTAAAGTCTAAGTAGTTTGATATGAATACTGTTTTATATTTTGACAGCATTTTATTTTTTTGTTCTTTTGCCCCAGTGACAACGTTGTGGCGCTTGCCCCATATTAAATGACACTTTCTTGTGTTGCTTGTTTTAATTTCTGTCGCTGGGACTAGGCTGAAAGGAAATTAATGCATTTTTTGCTTTTGTTTTGAAAGAGGGAACCGTTGAAATGGAACTCATAAATCCTTCAAGGAAACAGTATGCTTGCAGGCAATTTCTTATGTAAAAATATCATTTAATAAAAAAGAGGCATGCACAACTACTGTTGCACAATTCTATAGATTTCCTTTATAGCTCCCAAGTATCTTTCTTTGGTCTTTTCTTTTACATTTTAGGTTATTTTTTTAAAGATAATTTTTCCTTCAAATTAAACTCCTCATGATTTCTTAGCAACCACAAAGTTGTTCTTCACTTTTCTAGGATGTTTTCAAGTACTGACTAAATCCATTTCTGCTTTGCCTTTTGAGATCTAGCAGGAACAAGCAGATATTTTATCTTATTATGGTCAAATTGTTAATAGAGAACAATATTTATTTATTAGATTATTTCTGCCTTTCAACAAGCAACTACCTTTCAGGACATTAAGAAGAACAATTTCTAACAAAATACTATTAAAATACAATGAGAACTGTATTAAGATATTATAATATAATATTGAATATAGTAAAACATATAGTTTACTGTTATACCAGACTGAATTGAGAAAATCATGTTGAGATTGTGTCTGATTCTTTTTATCAGTTACTTATAGACACAATTTCCCCACTGATAATCCATCATAATGATTCCTTAGTTCTAAAGAGTACCCTAACAAGGGAATATTTCCAAATCTAGTATCCTGGATCATCCAATGGGAACATTCTGGCAACTGTAATTTCAACCCCTCTGGTTGGTCCTTGGTTGAGATAGGTTGGTTATGCTAATATCTTAAATTAAAATTTGCCTGTTTAATTTCTATTGGCTTAACAGGTCAGACCCAGGAGATCAATATCTTTCTTAACTGAAAAGGACTGCAGCTGTATCTTTTCTAACCCTTTGTTTCTCATATTTTGTCATGAACTTGATACATTAATGTGATACCTTTCTTACTTTTAAAAATAAGTTCCAACATCACTGTTGCTCTACTATGTGTTATAGATAGTTATATTCCATTCTCTTTATATATATTTTTATGAGCACTTGGTGGAATACTATATTTTGTGTTTTTTTTTTTTAATGGATAAGTCTTCCTCTTTCAAGTGTAATAAAGGGGAGTATCCTTTAACATCTGTTAAGATCCTTAATCTCTCTGTTTTGGTCCATGTAGCTTTTTCTGATTTATACTGATTTAGATGAGGGCTGAATGAAGGCTGCTTTCCATAACATTATTCTGTTTAGTGATATACGTTGATCCTATGGCAGGAAGAAAGACTCTCCAGTGATTTTCTCTTTAAAATAAATATACATGAAATATTGTACAGATCCCCACTTTTGGAAAAAGTATTAAGGTTGTGCCTTAATGTTAATGGCCAAATGTTTTAACATTTCAGTGATAGCAGAAGTGCCAAATTAATATATTACTTAGCCTAATGAGGGGAACAATGGTCCATCAAATGTTGTTGAATAAAAATTCCAAGTGTCTAGTCAGCATGACCAACTGGCAGGAATTTCATAAACTGTAACACCAGGAGCAACACTGTAGTAATTTCTTGTCCTTGTCTTAGTAATATAATGTTTCTTATGCTAAACCAATTTGGATTATGAGCTTAAAAGGTCTCAGGTGCTAGCAACCAGATCAATTGTGAAATGTCCAAGTCAGCAACTTTATTGTGTTCTACCTATATACAGAATCTCCCCATACTGCTTGCATTCTCTTGGGAACAATCAGATAAAGTTCCATGGAACTTGGGAGTGGGGGGCAGACTTTTACCTTTTGTGGCTGCACAAGGACTCAAAGGTTCCCTGCTTGACCCCTCCTTCCTTCCTGGCTGGTAATATCCATAAAAGGCCTGCCTCTGATCCAGTCTTGGTTCAGGCCCAGTATGAAAACAACATTAGTCACTTTTGTAGATGATCTATGGTGGGATTAAATGAGAGATTGTATCTTCCTGTTTCTCCTTGATTATTTGGTATTGGTCAGTAGTCATGATTTTGGTATTGGTCAGTAGGCATGATTTTGCACTGTCTGTGACGGTTGGTAGTACCATTCTGTAGTGGTTCTGCTCAGTGGTGGGATTCAAATACTTGAACAACCGGTTCTCTGCGTGGACATCACGTCACTTCCAGAAGTCTGTTCTGAGCCGGGGAGGCCTCCCCGACTCAGAAAGGACTTCTAGAAGTGGCATCCATGCAGTTCTGGTGGACTGTTCTGGGCATTGCGAAAAAGGGCTAGGGCATCAGCCGATTCGCCAAAGTCAACAAAAAATTAGCTACCGGTTCTGCTGAATCGGTGCAAGCCAACTGAATCCCACCATTAGTTCTGCTCTTTTTTGAGTTGGTTGTTCTCATCAGGATTAATGGGAGAGGACAATACAAGTCCTTGGGCTCTTCAGTGTGAGTTTTATTAAAGCTTTTTTGTCCCCCTTATTTTGTTTAATAACTACTGAAATTTTCAGGATTCTTCCCTCTTTAGTGTTGGTTGCTGTTTCTGAAAAACCAGGACCACATGTAGAGGGGACTTTGTGAAGTGTGATTCCTATTGGAAAAGCAGGTAGAGTCTATGGCCAAGAGAGAAAACTGATTTAATTTACAACCTTGATTCTGCTAATCCTACATGTTTTGGTGTATATGATGCAATCTCATTGAAAGCTATTTTGGCTGAATATTGTTTGATATGGATTTATTTTTTAAAATTGTGAGCAAACTGGAATCTTAGAAATCAATGCACATAAACAAACTAGCAAATAATTTTGTTCCATTAGTTGTCTTAAATATTTTAATTCTTATTTCTAGTTAAAAAATAAAAAATGAAGTATGAATAAATAGAATTATTAATGGACAGCAGCATCTAATAATAATAATAATAATAATAATAATAATAATGTTGGAAGGGACCTTGGAGGTCATCTAGTCCAACCCCTGTTCAGGCAGGAAACCCTATACCATTTCGGACAAATGGCTGTCCAGTCTCTTCTTAAAAACTTCCAGTGTTGGCGCATTCACCGCTTCTGGAGGCAGGTTGTTCCACTGGTTAATTGTTCTAACTGTCAACCAGTGGAACAACCTGCCTCCAGAAGTAGTGAATGTGCCTTGTCTCTCACTGGGCTGCTTAAAATATATCCCTCATTTCCTTACTCTGCTTAATAGGTGGAAAAGAACTACAATGCACTACTGTCTCAGAAAAGAAACAAATTAACAATCAAACGAAGAGATCACATTGAACGAAGCCCATGTAGGATGATTGAAGTGCAGAACTTCCTGTTTAATGCAAGACAGAAAAAATACACAAGTAAAAAGGTCCTGTAGATTGCCTGGTAATGAGCCATTTGTAAACAGAACTTGCAGGACATTGATTTAACCTGTAGTATTGCTTTCTTATTGTTCTCAGCTCTTACTTCATAAAATGGGAAACATTTGGCCATTGTTCTGCTGTTATTTCTGATGCTTCCGCTTTTGGTATTGCTACAAAAAGAATAAGCGTTGATTCAATATTGTGTTTTCTTCCTTAATGACACATTCTAGTGTTTGCGCTACACTGAAATTCACTTTAAAAATATCCTTGGGAAGTTTCTTATTTTGTTTTCTTATATTGCTCTTTTTATATAGATTGTTAAACACCTGTAAAGTGCAAAGAATGCTATGCGTATGAAAAACTATTTGCACATTAAATAGATAAACGAGCTTAGATTGTTGAATATGATGAGGTTGCAAAACATTTACTCACAAGACTATTCTGTACAGATTGTTAGAAATTGATATAAAAATATTGTTGCTTGCAGGGTAATATGAATGACCTGATGCAATTTAGAAACTCAGTGAGCACAGAAAGAAAAAACATTTAGCAACCACAAGCCTAATCTATAATCCATATAAAATAACTTAGCTCCATTCATGTATATATATTAAGGATATCGCAATTACACAGAAAGTAACCTCCCATTTAACAGCTCAGAACACTTTCAGAGTACATGATGGATCTGAATCAAATAAATCACACTCTTTCCAAAATATATATAAGAAGGACACGATGTACATAGTGTTTAAAAAGTTTACATGTCTTGCACAAGATGGAGCCATCCCAGATATGCTGAAATACAATTTCTATTATTTCTGTGCTCATGCTGTAAAGATTAATAGAAAAGAATATTTATAGCTCATGGTTGAACTGTGGGGTCCCTGGAGTTCTCTGAGCTTGGTTGTTTTCTTGCAGATGCTTCATTGCTCACTAGGTAACATCATCAGTGCTATTGTAAGATGATATTAAAAAGTGACTGCAACAGATTTAAATGCAATATATTGTTTCAAATACTATTCATGTCTAGTTTAATGAAGAGAAGGACGAGGGGGGGACATGATAGCAGTGTTCCAATAGCTCAGGGGCTGCCACAGAGAAGAGGGTGTCAAGCTATTTTCCAAAGCTCCTGAAGGCAGGACAAGAAGCAACAGGTGGAAACTAAGCAAGGAGAGAAGCAACCTAGAACTAAGGAGAAACTTCCTGACAATTAACCAGTGGAACAACCTGCCTCCAAAAGTGGTGAATGCTTCAACACTGAAAGTTTTTAAGAAGAGACTGCGCAGCCATTTGTCCGAAATGTATAGGGTTTCCTGCCTGAGCAGGGGGTTGGATTAGATGACCTCCAAGGTCCCTTCCAACTTTACTACTACTACTACTACTACTACTACTACTACTACTACTACTACTACTACTACTATGGATCATTGCACAGTCAGCCAGATGTTCAGACTGGATTTGGCATTTTGTCTACCTATCGAGTCCTTACCCAGGACCTGGGATAGGCAGATGTGGATGTTTGATGGTATTACAGGTATTGTCGCAGGATGGAAGCAGTTCCTAGTAAGGCCGCCTTTTGCAATTGACTAATAGCGAATTTGTCAATGCCAATGGTGGTCAAGTGGTGCTCCAGTTGTGTTGGGATTGCACCCAAGGAGCCTATGACTATTGGTACTATCCTTGCTTGCTTTTGCCACAGTCTTTCTATTTCTATTTGTAGGTCTTTGTATTTTGTTATCTTCTCCAGTTCTTTCTTGTCTATTCTGCTGTCTCCAGGCACTGCCACGTCCACTGTCCAGACTTTTTTGTCTTTCTTATCGACAATTGTTAAGTCTGGGGTATTATGTTGCAGGTGCTTGTCTGTTTGAATTCTGAAGTGCCAGAGCAGTTTAATTTTATCATTTTCTATGACTTTCTCTATTTTATGATCCCACCAGTTTTTGCTTACAGGCAAATGATATTTTTTTGCAGATCTTCCAATGCACCATTGTTGCTACTTTGTCATGCCGCTGCTTGTAATCAGTCTGTGCAATCTTCTTGCAACAGCTTACCAAGTGGTCCACTGTTTCTTCAGCTTCTTTGCATAGGCGGCACTTACTGTCTGTTGCTTTCTTCTCAATTTTGACTTTGTATGCATTTGTCCTTAAGGCTTGGTCTTGTGCAGCCAGAATTAGTCCCTCGGTCTCTTTCTTCAATTTTCCTGCTCCTAGCCATTGCCAGGTTTTATTATTATCTGCTTTCCCAGCTATTTTTTTCATGTATTGGCCATGTAGTGCTTTGTCTTCCCATGCCTCTATTCTGTTCTTCATTTGGTCTTTCTTGTAGGCCAGTTTGGTCTCTCCAGTAGTCAATAAGCCTTCCTGATATACTAATTTCAGTGAATCTTCATCATTGTCCTTCAGATATTCTTCCAAAGCCATTTTTTCTTCTTCAACCATCTGATGTACTTGTAGCATTCCACGCCCACCTATTTGCCTTGGTAGATAAAGTCTATCAATGTCACTGCGTGGATGAAGGGTATGATTCATTGTCATTATTTTTCTGGTCTGCCTATCCATTGCTTTTAGTTCTGCTTGAGTCCAGTTCACTATTCCAGCTGTGTACCTAATGACTGGGATTGCCCAGGTGTTGATTGCCTTTATGGTATTTCCTCCATTGAGTTTGGACTTTAAAATCTTCTTCACTCTTTTGATGTATTCACCTCTAATCTTTTTCTTGACTTCAGTGTGCTTGATGTTGTCAGTTTGAAGGATACTACTACTACTACTACTACTATTATTATTATTATTATTATTATTATTATTATTATTATTATTAATTACCACTGTTCTGATTCAGGCATAGCTGGAAGATTTGTATTTGACCCTACTATTCCTTTAAATCCACCAATGGAAGTGAAAAAAAGAGGACTTGCTAATGTCACAACATGAGATATGTAGGTAGGTAACAGATCTACGACAGCAGATTGGTACATTAAATAGGTGAACATTGGTTTCAACCACAGCATGTTTTGGGGATAACAGCTATTTTGGTCCTAGGATGGGACTGCTAGCATTAGAAATTTTAGTAGTAATCATCCAATGTTTGCAGATGTGATCTGATAATTCTACATAAAGAAAGGGGTTTCTGTAGCCCAGCAAGGCTGGCTGGAGAATTCTGGGAGTTGAAGTCCACACCTCTTCAAGTTGCCAATGTTAAGAATCACTGCTGTAGCCCATAGAAGAAAAATTAAAGAGAATACAGCATCAAAATCTCATAAACGTAATGCAGTGAGCTGGGTCTGTTTATATGTGACACTCAACTGAACCTTGAGGGAATAAATATTTGTATGATCCCCATAACACAATTACTTGACCAGTCAACTAACTCTTGTTTGGGATTTAACCTCAAACGTATCTAAATTAGTTTGAAATTATTCTTACTTGACCCAGTGATCTAATCTGTTTTGTGTCATCTGAACTCTTTACCTCAGATTAGATCATGCACAAGTGTGATGAAATTACAGAATAGTTCATTTCCAGGCACTTTATTTCTGTTGCTGTTCTATTTTTCTCTGTGGTCCATTCTGTGTATATCTGGAAAATGGGGAAAAATGAGTAGAGGTAGATATTTCCTCTATCTATCCAACTCCAGTTGTGACACTGAAGTTTTAAACACACACAGTCCAAATTAGAAGTGGATGGAAAGAGAAATGGTAGAGAAAACCCTTTTACAACTCCTCTGTAAGTACCTCCTTTTTATGTACCATACAAAGTACACAGAAGACCCAGCCATTCTCTAGCATGTGCTACCAATGTATAAAGGTGAGTTAAATGACTGGCTGGGACAGTCATGCTCTAAACTATATTTGCCCCAAACTTCAAAACTTTAGCTTGCCAACCACATTTTAACCTACAATGTGACGCAAAACCTAGTTTGTGGAGTTAATTTATCGCTCAGTATATTATAACATGTTGAAATTGAATTCACCATAGTTACAGTACTGCAAGTACCGTAAGTCTGTTGCGCAAATTCAACCACCAAGGTACTATTTTCTTCTGAACCCAAAACAATGCATCATTCCTGCTTTGATTGCCATGAATGGTATTAAAAATTCCAGAAGATACTTTCTATTCAGAATTCATCACAATAAAAATGCTTTCATTTGGGTTTCTCAGTACATGTGACAGTGACTCTGAAGTTCTCAGGACAACTGTGTTTTGCTGAACATTTGCATACCATTCCTCGAAACTTGCCACTTGAGGGAATAAATATTTGTATGATCCCCATAACACAATTGCTTGACCAGTCAATTAACTCTTGTTTGGGATTTAACCTCAAACATATCTAAGTTAGTTTGAAATTATTCTTACTTGACCCAATGATCTAATCATAAGATTCATCCTCTTCAAAATCCAGTAGGTGCAACATATTTATGCTCATCTAACTCTTTCGAAAAGTGTAGCCCTATTACATCTTTTTATAATGGAGTGTTCAGCAGCAATAGAGACTTCAGCCATTGCTTGAGCTGGCTAGGTTACTTTGTTATCAGTGGATTTCCCCTTTTCTCCATATGACTCTAGGCAGTCCTTCAATCAGTTAGGGAAGCTGCTTTCTCTCGTGAAAGGAAAAGAATGGGGAATCTGGTGGTTTTAACTGTTGTATCTCAACTGGTGATTCTGTGAAGACAGGTGGGCCTCTACAAAGAAAGGTCAGGCCTGCTAACCTTTTCAGCTTTACTACTCTTTAATCTCATTAGTTGTCTTAAAAATGTTCTGGCATCTCTTTTCAAGGGATGGTATTTGCTGTATCAGCTAGCTAAAAATAGCCTAGTTGGCCCTGGAAACAATCCCTCCTAGACAGAGAGCTTTTCTGCTCTTTCTGGAATATACATCTATTGATTAGGCTTTGAAAGTGATCAGAAGAGAGGGGAAGAAGGAGACCAAATTTGCTGAACTATGACAGCATGCTATAGCTACAGGTTCCCAGGAGCTTTAGTTTCAAAGGTGGGGATTATCACCATTGATCTAGAATTTTTTCCTGAAATATGTTGCAAACTTTAAATTTAGAAGTTACAAATGTGACGTCTAAACAATTTGTTAAATATGGATCCCCCAGTTGGGCTTCCAAGATGTTTTTTTTCTTTTCTTTTAATGATATATGACTATGAGAAATATTGCTAGTTTGAGCAGAAGCTGGGAAACAAGGACCTGGGGAAATATCACAACTGCCCTTAACCCTCTGCTCTGGGGCTTAGTTTCTTATCAAAAGCAATTGGTATATGAATGGCAAGGAAGGTCCTGTCCATCATTATTTAGAGAAAGACAAGGTTTTGGAGAATCACTTTTTAAAATTAAAGCAAAAGGTTATGGTTATAAAAAGGCCCTATGTTATGTGACAAAGCAATAGTTTTATAACAACCAGCCAGTAGGATTATGGAAAGCAAAAGATCAGAATGAAGTTGTATATATAGAAAAGGAGGAGATTCTAGGGAATGACTGAGACCTGGATGCTTCTGCACACTGCGGACAAAGAAGTACAATTTAGGCAGCCTGTTCCTATGAAACCTAAACCAAATTTGTGTCAAAGTCTTATCCATACAGTATATAGTATGTAAGGGAATGAAGTAGAAAATTGAGATAGTAGATTGGTGAGGATACCAGCTGTGAATTTTTTTTCCATATTTTTTTAAAAAATCCTTAGAAACGTTGCTCATCAGAGAGTGAATGCCCGTATCTAAGCGCTTTGTCAGCTTTTCTCATTTTCTCTTGGCAGAACATGTTTTTAAAAGTAATTGTAGGAAAGGATTTCAGAACATGACAATCCATTTGCACTCTGAACGGGTACAGACCATTCGATCACCTCTACAGATTAAAAAGTTTATCCCCAGAGAAACTGTCATGCTCCAAGAAATAAAAGTATTTTCTCTAATGAAAAACAAAGCTATTTGGCCACAACTGGCACTCTGCGTATAATCAAAAGCCTTTGAATTTAACATGCAATCATATGGAAACTTTATGAAATAATGGTTTTAATTATGAAACAGCAGGCTGGTCACAAGTACATGTAGAGTTGTATCTACATGAGCTTCCCACATTTCATCATTAAAGAAAACAGGTCAGGTATTTCAACATTTTCAAAGAAATTCCTTAGGAAATACTGTATTAAGTTGACCAAGGTGAAAAAGTGGATTGAAGAGCAGTGTCTGGGGCTGCTTTTACTGGATAATATTAAGTGCTCGGTTTAGTTTACTCTTTGCATGCTTGCAATATGGCTAGTACTGCCTTATTTATTTGTTATTTATTTATTTGTTAAATTTATTTGCCAGCTATCTCACCATGGCGCTACTGTAGGTGGCTTACAACAATAAAAAGGAAGAAAAGAGTGACAACAAAACAGAAGCAAAATAATAGAACAATAAAATAAACAGAATAACAGAGTTGGAAGGGACCTTGGAGGTCTTCTAGTCCAACCCCCTGCTCAAGTAGGAGCCCTTATACTATTTCAGACAAGTGGCTGTCCAGTCTCTTCTTAAAAGCCACCGGCGATGGAGCACCCACAACCTCTGAAGGCAACCTGTTCCACTGGTTAATTTTTCTCACTTTGAGGAAGTTTCTTCTTGGTTGGTTCTCTCCTTGATTAGTTTCCATCCATTGTTTCTTGTCTTGCCTTCTGGAGCTTTGGAAAATAGGTTGTAGCAGCCCCTCAAATATTAAATTAATACTATATTAAATAAACAATGAAAAAGAAAACAATGAGAATACCTCATTGATAACAGTGTGATATGATATGAATATGATAACAAAAAGATGGATGGTTGGAGAACAGAGAGTAAGGGTGTGTGTGTGTGGGTGTGTGTGGAATCTGCCATCAATCCAGCAGCCACCTCCAGCCTGAAACTTCCCCATTGGGTCTTGAGGCCAACTGCCAGAGCCAAGTCTTCAGGCTCTTGCAGAAGGATAGCAGGATGGGGCTAGATCCGGGAGGTTAGGATGTTCCAAAGGGCAGGAACTGGGGCAAAGAAGGCTGTTCTTCCGAATCCTGATAGTAGGAATCTAGGAACTTTGAGATGTCTAAAGAATTACAAGGAAATTAATGAATAAAAGTAGGATGGCCTTGATAGAAAATTAAGGAAATGCTGCTTACCAGCCACCTTGGATTGACCATAAAAATAGTTCCTCTTACTTGCCTTCCTTTGGGAACCCGGTCTCCCCTTTCATGTTCAGCACCTTAACTAGGCTTGCCAAAGCTGAAAAGTATCAGCAATTTCCTCTCCCCAAAAAACTCTGTTACAGCCATAGAAGTAGTTCTTGTTTGTTTAAAAATCATCTTAATTCAAAATAAGCCTTTAAGGCAGGAGTCTTCAAACTTGGCCCTTTTATGATTTGTGGACTTCAACTCCCAGAATTCCTCAGCCAGTATGGCTGGCTGAGGAATTCTGGGAGTTGAAATCCACAAGTCACAAAAGGGCCAAGTTTGAAGACCCCTGCTTTAGGGTAATTCACATATGTGACTATAATCTGATTTCTTTACATTTGATGACACACAGATGAGTGAACCTCTCAGTTAAAAAGCGATTGGTCTGTAAAATTTGACTTGTATATTGGTTCACATGCATCCTTCTGGACAGAAGATTGTCTTTAATCTAAAAGCTACCAGAGAAATAGCTGGATGGAGATTGGGTATGAAGAAAACCAAGATGAGGTTCCTATTCATTCAGTTGTGGAGTTCTTTGAGTAATTATTCCCCTCTTATGAGATGTTTGTGAAGATTAAATTAAGAGGCACCTTCACCAAATGCTGCCTTTCAATTCTAGACACAATGATGGCCACGCATGCAAGAATACTTTTTTTTTTTTTTTTACTTTTATATGTTTATATCCAGTGGTGAGATTCAGCCAGTTCTCACCACTTCGGCAGAACCGGTAGCTAATTTTTTTGTTGCCCAGGCCCAGAATGGACTTCCGGAAGCAGCATCCACACAGAGAACTGGTTGTTTACATATTTGAATCCTACCACTGTTTATATCCCTCAGCTAATGAGCACTTGATTCACTCCTTAATGTAAATATATTTTCAGATATCAGGTGATATTCACTTGATTGGATTTTTTTTCATGCCTTATTAGATAGAGTAGACTATCTTAAATGCTTTAATTAGTTAAAGGAGCCACCAGGGTATATATGAATTCTGCCTTCAGATTCACTTCTCAAGTCTGGAAAAAGCTGGAGACAGATTTACCCAATCCTTACCAGCCCCATTTTTGTGGCCTGTTAACCAACAGTGGCAATAGAATGGTTTATAAAACTGAAATGTTATTTTCTTTCTGCCAAAAGCATGTTTGGCTGACATAAATTCTGCCCATTTATTGGCATTTTATCTCTTAGCCAGTGCCTCACAAATGTAGAATTTGCACTCTTGCCAGCAAATGCTTGTGTTTCTCTGAAAAAGCAGAAGGCAGCTTTTACGAGCAGCCCCAACCTTTAATTCCAATTATTTTTTTTCTCTTTTCCTTTTAGATACATACGTACAAACAAAACACACACACACAGACACACACACAAACACACAGGAAGCACTCAGGCTTCTGAAAATTAAGCTATAAACATTTCCTAGACATATACATGTCAAAATGTACTGTGTATGCCAAGAGGAGTACACAAATATGCACACACAGCAGTAGAGGTTATAGATCAGAGAGGCTCACACAGAAATAATAGGTATTGCTAAGGAGTTCATCAGGCACAAAGCATTGACCCAAATTGAATATTTGTTGAACATTTAATATTTATTAGGGACCTGAATTTTAATTCATCTTCAATGAGATGGTGAATTCCTGTTTCCTGTTTAAACAGAGGATGGAGAGACACTATCATCAGTAATTTAATATGGATTACTGTACTGAGCATTACTCTAGATGGCGACATCTTACTTGTTTGGGATGACTTCAAAAAATTAGACAGAATCAGTCCTTGTTGGTACTTAGATGAGAGACCAGCATGACAATCTAAGGGTTGTAGTTAAAAACTGGCAAATATTTAAAAGTTCCCAGAAAAAAGCAATGGTTCCACATTGCTGCCAAGGAAATTCGGTAGTTAGGGCATTGAACCTTATTTAAAGGAGTCTTTACTGAGCAATGAGTTGCATTCACTGTTCTCAATGGTAAGGTGATCAACTTTTTTACAATGAAAAGGAGGACACAAATAAATTGAACAAAAAATATCGTAAATAAAAGAAACATTTTATTCATTGCAACAATAATACAGAATACACTATAATATGATAAATGCATAATAAAAACATTTGTAACAATAACATTTTATATTGTAATTATGCTTACATGCCGTGCCCCCGCCCGCAGCCGCCCCATCAGCACTGCTGCCCCGCCGTGTAGAGTGGGCCCCATGGCTCCCAAAGTACCAGCTGTGCCGGCTCTGGCCCTGGGGGACAGCCCACCATCGACACACCCTGCCTGCAGCTGCCCTGCCAGCATCAGCACCCACCATGTGCAGCCCCGTGTAGAGCAGGCCCCACAGCTCCCACAGCATGGGGGCAGCCGGCCACTGCCGCCCCTCACATCCCTGCCTGCAGCAGCCCCGCTGCCCCTGCCTCTTGTGCCTGCAGCCATTATTGCCCTAGCAGGGCCGAAGATCAAGAGAAAGCTACCGTGGTGTTGCTGCTCCAGGTATCCTATAGGTATCTTTGGGACTAACTAGGAGATGGTGTAGTTGGGTAGCAGGGAGGGGTGCAAAGTTCCTGCCAATTCGCCTTTGCTGTAGACAACTTACATGTGCAAAGTTTGCCGGCCGGGTGTTTTGGCGTGCTCAGCGGCAATTCCTATTGGCTTTCAAAAGCCAATAGGGGGAGTAGCACAGCTCATGCAAAAGTTGAAAAAAAACCCATCAAAAAAAGGTGCCGGAACGCCGTTCTGAGCGTTCTATGAGAAAAAAAAGCCCTTCAGATTAGTGTTTAAATATTGAAAAGGAGGACATGTGGGAAGACACTTTTCGAGGGAGGACAGAACTCACAAAAGAAGGCCTGTCCTCCCTAAAGGAGGATGGTTGATCACCTTATCAATGGCCTCTTCCAGAACTGATTCCATGATTTGTCCTAACATAGAATGCTTCTAAGGTCTCTTCCAATTTTATTATTCTGTGTTCTATATCACTTTGCACTCTAAAATGGTATATTAGGTATATCCTAATCTGTTTCTTTGCTGCTACCACTTGCTGGCTAGTCCTCTTTGAATAAATGTGGGAGACTAAATTCTCCTTAATTCTTAATTCTCCTTAAGTGGCTCTGTAAACTATAGTGATGGGGACAAAGGGGCTTCATGATGTTTTTTGTTTGCCCATCATCTCCTCCAACCCAAAAATGTTCTATAGTTTGCAATAGCATATATGTTGTTACTCTAGGTTTCTTGGTCTGCCTTCAGGTTCACAATATGAATTCTGTAGATGCATATTTTATATTATAGTAGAAATGAAAACAGAGCATAGGAATTTTTGGTCCAAGTAAAAGGAGAAGGAAGGTGCCTATGTATGAATTATATTAGGACACCTCTACATTTTGTTTAAGAGGGAGCCTTCAAAACCCTGGAGGCTGCTGGGGTGTCAACTGATGTTTGAGCACAAGATGCATGGGAAGTTTAGATTGTTATGAAAAATGCATTCTCTACAGACAAGCTAAGTGAAGCTTCTTATTTCCCTCCCCCCTGGCACACTATTTAGTCTGATTATCACAACCAAGCCTTGTGAAATATGATGAATCTGAGTCCTAGATATTAGGCAACTGCAGTACTGTGGCAGTATGTTATTAGAGAAGCATATTTTAGGTAAGAAAGGACAGGCAGTGTTATAAACATGCCATCTTGTCTGATGTTCTCTCTTAAGGCAATTCCTCATTGCAGTCTAAGTTGCTTCTGTCTCTGGGTACTCCCGGCTGTTTCTTAAGTCAATTTCTGAAATTATAACCTGGATCACAGTGGGTGGGCAATGGCTGCACAGTCCAGACTAGGGCTACTACAAAACTTGATTAGGTGGCCCTCTGTTTCTTGCTGTCCAACCTATGTAGGGAAGGCCAGCCTTGCTGGTTTGCTCCTATGGGGACCAGTGTAACAATATCTGCCTTCTGTTTTAAAGATTGCTCCTTCCTCACTAGTTCCCATACTTTCTCCATATTGGCCTGGATATTTGCAGTCATGTTTGCCTTCATGCCACTTTCCCACATTAACGCCTTTGATACCAAAGCAGACCACTGTTTTCTTTTCTCTCCTTACAGAAGCATCGTTACTCTCATGTTACAACAATCAAGCCAGCAACAGAACAGGCAGTTGATTCCCATCCTGCAAGGAGGATCAACAGAATGGATCTGAAACAGAAACTCTTTCAACAGAAGCCCCATGCCCTGAAAAGAAATGATTGCTGCTTGCTTTCTTAGCACAAATGGGAGATGGCGGCCACCATTTGAAGCCTGGGATAAAACCAGATTGAACAGAATCCTGGATTACCACTGTGGCCAAAGAGAAGGAAGGGGCTGAGATTCAGAAAGAGTTTTTCTTAAGCACTCTTCATTCCAGCCAGTTCACTTATGGAAGTTATACAACACAAAGCTATAATGCAGAAACCCTTTTAAGTGAAACCCCAAGCAACATAAACACTCACACATTTTGTGGGTGGCTATGTATATGTATAATTTGCTTCCTAACAATTCAACAGATGGTGGTGAATTTCTAGAGCCAGTGCACAATGAGGAAGCCTGTGCTGTGGCAGTTGTTTGCACCAGTCCCCTTTTAAGGTCAGCATTAACAGGGTCTGTCTACTTAACAGGTATATTCACTCGCAGCTTCTCGTTTCTCAGGCAGGAGCAAGAAGTTGATTCATATCTGTGATTCCTTTGTGAGCCTTCATTAAGGGATACACACCTCCTTTGTATCTTAGAATTTTGCTAGTTTAATGGATTTGTGGAGGGCAGCAGAAGGAACAAGAAGGAAACCCATTATACAAAAAAATTGCAAGATTAAGAGAATTAAAGATTGTAATAATATTTACAAGCTATCCTAATAATATCAACCACCACAAAATCTGGATTTATCTTCACCAAAAATAGCAGATGAACTTCGGTTGGGTCTAAATTTATGGAGCTTAGAAAGGGGACTGGGGGCCAAGAAAACCAGCAATAGGCAAGAGATTAGATCTTAGTCCAAAGGAAGTGATTATGTCTATATGGGTAAAGAGAGTGAGCCTGACTATTTGCAACCTTCCATTTGCTCTTGCACATGCAACAGGTATAATCAAACCAGATATAACACAACCAATATTCTTGGTTCTGCCCCATTAACTTATAAACCATAGTGGATAAAGTCTAGCTAGCAGTAACAACAGCATGGGGAAAAAATGGAGTTGAACCCTTTACCCCCTCAGGCTTTACTTCCTCATGGTTTGCTTATTTGGACTTTGTCTACTGTATTCCCATTAAAGATATGAAGTAAGTATGAAATAAAAATGGCTGATGCCACTGACTGGAAGGAGGAAAATATGGGTATGAATATGCACATGTGTGATTTGAATTTTGTTTCCCTTCACACTACTTTATGTTCTGCAAATTGATTAGAAATGTGAAAATTAACATATCAAAACATTTTTAATATGCTTTGGAATTATGCCTTATAAGAAGAATTGTGGTTTCATTTCAAATTTGATTTCTAAATGCTCTGAAGAGTGCTATATATTCCTTTTCGGTATTTGAGGTTGTTTTTAACATGTCAACAACATATGGTAAAATGTTTCTTCCGTCTCATGACATTTCCAACATTTTTTTGTGTATCTTGGCAACTATTGACAAAAATGTGTACCATCTATAGAACATTTTATACCAGTTTTCTTTCTTTCTTAGAGTGAATGTTATGGATTTGGTCTATATTGCTTCCCATTGTTGTATTGTAATGGTTTCTTTAAAGATTTGCATACATTTTATCAGGCAATTTTTTATTTGTTCTGGGTGATTCATATCTGAGTAGCAGCTTATATATACAAACCCAGTAGGTGGAATTGATTCTGTATGAATAAAAAGAATCATAATTTACTAAGTGTTTCCAGATGTATTACAGCATTGGAAAAGTGATACATTACTGAATATATCATTGGGAAGTTAAATTTGGAGAATATGCATTTATAGCGTAATTAACAGCATATATCCACAGCAGAAATCTAAACAAATTTAACCAGGTATGGTTTACTTTATAAACTATGTATTATGCAACAAGGTAAATATAAATATCTGGAGAATGAATGTTAAGGTAAAAAATGAACAAATAATTGAATTCAGAGGAACACCAAAATTTTTAAATGTCTATAAGTATTATATTTTATACTAGTTGGAATGCTAATTCATTAGAAATTAGAAACTAATTAGTTAAAAGTTAGACATTAATATTCCTCTATAATGTTTTTAGTAGTTTCTTCTTTCATAATTTTAAACAACAAAAAGTGGATATTTTGGCACTTAGAGCAGAGGTTTAAATGCTTACATTGTTAAAATAATTTAAGTATTTAAATGTAATTTAATGTTTTTATGGTTAATCTCTAATCCACAAAATACTGGCACTAGCTGTTCTATTTTGGCAATTTTGTCTATTATATATATTATATAATTATATAATTATATAAGTACCATTTTTAAAATCTTTTTCTTGCTTGCTCTTTTTTTAAAAAAACAATTATTGAATAAGTTGAAAAAAGACCACAAACATAGTTCTTGTGGTCCTCATACTTCTTATTTCCTTTATTATTATCATGGTTTGTCACACATTCAGTCTGATGTTCAGACAGGATTTCACATTTTTATCCACCTAGCAAATCCTTCCCAACTGAGGGAAATAGATATGTCTAGTCCAGGGGTAGGCAACCTTGGCTCTTTTATGACTCGTGGACTTCAACTCCCAGAATTCTTGAGCCAGCCATGCTGACTCAGGAATTCTGGGAGTTGAAGTCCATGAGTCATAAAAGAGCCAAGGTTGCCTACCCCTGGTCTAGTCTAACGAAGACAAAGACTAGGGATTTATGACAGCAGTCTTTCAGTACTTGTGGGGCTGTCACAGAGAAGAGGGTGCCAACCTATTCTTCAAAGAACCTCAATAAAGGACAAGAAGTAACAGATGGAAACCTATCAAAGAGAGATCCAATCTAGAAATAAGGAGAAAATTCCTGACAATGAGAACAATTAATCAGTGGAATGACTTGCCTCCAGAAGTCGTTGGTGTTCCAATACTGGAGGTTTTCCAGAAGAAACTGGACAGCCACTTGTCTGGAATGGTACAGGATCTCCTGCTCAAGCAGGGGGTCTGCCTGGAAAACTTCCAAGGTCTCTTCGAACCCTTTTATTTTATTCTGTGTTCTATTTCCCTACCTCAGATGTCATCTCCTTGCTTTGTACATGCTATGGAATTTCTGCAGTTCCACAATAAATCATATACAGTAATTAATGTATTGAGTAGGGTAAGAAACCATCTTGGCAGGAAATTGTGGGAGCTGAATTTCCTACAGGTCTGAGATATATTCAGTTGAGTAGGCTACCTTTTGGTTTGACTGACAATTGGAGTAGATAGGTATTGACTCTTTTCAGTCCTTTAGCAGACTAAAAATTCATTTTTCAGGGGTTTACGTCTCCCTGCCATTCGCTATTCTGAAAGCAGACAGCAGATACAACAGAGAGGCTCCATGCACATCAAACAGGTACTCAGTTTCCATTTCTGATGAGAAACCATCTCTGTGGAGCACTTGATTCATGCTTCAGGTAATCTAAAGGAACGGTGCAGCAAAGTGTTTGCTCCTTTCTTACATGAAAATTCTCACTGGCCCACTGAATACTCTTACCAGGACTTTGAGCCTAACGATGGACAGAAAATACTGTTTTCCCATAACAGGAATTACGGTCATGTTCCGTATCCAAAGTTAGGCAAATTGGTGCCTTGTTGCAATAATGTTCCTCCAGAAGTTCCCTTGGTGGCCACCAGGTTCTCTGTCCTGCCTGGCTTATTAAAGGATTCTTTTACTGAAAAGGAAAGCCAGAAGACCGGAAAGAAAACCATCAACCTGTAACATCATATCTATTTGCTGGGGGCCCCACAAAGCTCTCATTGGGATGGTGGAGAGCAAGTTGAACAACTAATTTTCTTTCTGTTTTTTTTTTTAAATATAACTTGCTAGGTCTGCTATGAGAACACATGATGAACAAAGCAGATCTTCTAGGGTCGCACAGGGCTTGCTGGATCTACTGTCAAAATGACCAAACCAGCATTCTGTTGTCATAATTCAAGATCTGCCACTTTTGTATATGCGGGCATCAGCACAATGCTGCTTTGGCTATTTATCCTTTCCTTCCCTCTGCAGGTGTTGCTGAATGGCAATCGTTTACTGACTGTGCCCACCAGTGAGATTTTGTATTGATTGTGGCCAGATTATCAACAAATAAAGAAATGGTTTCAAAATCTGAATTATGCTCCAGCTCCAAAAGATTGTGTATCTCTGCCTCAATTATTCTCTGCTATTTCGGCATTGCATTGCACATCCTTGGAATTGTTTAAATGTATGTATTTACTGTTAAGCGCTATCAGCAGCATGGTGAGTTTGAAGAATGTAGGGGACAGACTCCTGTGCCAAGGAATTTACCATCTAAAGTCTTGATGCTGTCAGTTCTGCTCAGCAGTCTCTGTTTTCACTTGATGTTCCCTGTTCTGTGGTGCATAGGGCTGGCATCAACTCAAGACAAAAAGAAATATGTCTGGCAAAAAACAGTCTGCACCACTGTCTCATCTTGGAAATGATTGGGACTTTAAGCATAACCGTGTGCTTGTGTGTGTGTGTGTGTGTGTGTGTGAGAGAGAGAGAGAGAGACTATTGAATGCCACAAATAAAATAATTTTCCTCTTTCTAAAACAAATAATGGAAGAGAGGGAGGCAAAAATAACAACCACAACCGCTACCACAGTAAATAGTCTGTAGCCTATAGATGCAAGATATTTAGCCCTTTATTGTTTTAATGAATCAATCCAATCTCCAATGGGAGCAGACAAATTTGTGATACAGGTATGACAAGGGGGTAGCATCTTTCATATTTCCTAAACTAAATTCTGGAAAATAAATGAGAAAAATAGTAGCTAGTGTGTTTGGCCTCCCTCTCTGCTAATTTTCTTTTGTGCGACAGAAATTGCACTTGCTTTTGAAGATGAAATTTACTATTGTGGTAGTTTTAAGGGCTTTATCTGGAGCATACACATTTAATGGATGTTGATAAACTATTAGTTTGTGTTTATATGAATCTATATTCTGTAGTATCTTTTCATTTGAAAGGATTCTAACAGTGTTCAGACCTTTATATACAATGAAGCTATTTTTACCTGGACCTGAAATTTCAAGTAGTGTGACCTATATTTTATTCTAAAGTTATGAAATTGCTTAAATGCAGTCAAGTTTTCTTCCAGTATTTAAATCAAAGAAATAACTTAGGATTTTAGAAAATAGCTTGAATGCATCCTGTGAGATAATTTATTCTTTGCAAAGGACAGCCCATAACTGCTTAGAAAACTAATCAGGTAGGGAAATGTCAGAGCATGCACAGTCTTATTGCACTGAGATAATCCAGGAGTAAACACAGTAAACAGTGGTCTATATTATATGGTGGTTTATCTTACACTATCTACAATATCATACACCAGGAACAATATACATACACATGTTAATACAGCAGTTACAGCAGGAAAATGTAAGAGAGCACACATCAGTGGAGCCTTCCCTTTTATACAAAGCTCTTAAAGGGACACAGCCCCAGCTGGCTCTTAAAGGGACATAGACCCTGCTGAGGCATTCCCATCATTACATCATACATCTCACATTACATCAGCTGGTTAGCTTTTAAATCATTACCTTGACAGGAAAGAAAATAAATGATCACTAATTGCTGTGAAAGTAGATCTGTGCCAACTAATAAGGCAAAGCTGAGCATGTCATGGGTGGATAATGCCATTGTCAATGATTCTTACTGGAACGTGAGGAATGAGCCCGGGAGGGCTTGACAGCCATTCTCTGAAGCTTTTTGCCATTCTTCTTTCCCTGGCCAAATACTTAGCTTTTGTAAGAAATGCATCTAAAAAAAAAAGAATGTATCTTCCTTAAAGTGAAAAACCACAGATTCTTTTGAAGGAGAATATTTGTAGCTCACAGCAAACCGCACTCCTTACTAGCACTGATGGTGTTACTTAGTTAGGGTAATGAAACATCTGCAAGAAAACAAGCAAGGTCAGAGAGAACCAAGGACCCCTCACAGATTCTTTTAAAATAGTGGCAAGATCTTGTGTGTGTGTGTGTGTGTGTGTGTGTGTGTGTAGGGAGGCAGGATGTAGTATTTTAAAAATATCCACACAGCGGGAATTTATTTAAAAGAAAATGTGACAAGGGTTTTTTGTAAGCTTCTTTCTTACACAAAGATAAATCTCTATCAAGGAAAAAATAACAGTAGAGTATTGTCAATCAAAAAGCAAAATGATGGGTCAGCGTTGGAAGTTGCAGCATTTTCTCTGACTTCTTGAATGGAAGCCCTGAGATGAGTAATCAGGATAAGTCCTTCAGGTAGAGGACACAGAAATGCCAAAGATCATAATAGAGCATTTTATCTTTGTGCTCGTTTCCTCGTTACCTCAAAGTGGTAAGAAACATATTCAACATGTGAAAAATATATTTGGATGAGTTTGCTTTTGCAAAGGTATTCGTCAACACAATGAATATGATAACTTATAAAAACTTCCAATAAAATGAGAGCATCAACAGAATAAATGCTTACTTTTTTTCCTTTTCATATATGTTATTAATGTCATGGTCTTAAACAAATCCACTGTGAAGGACAGGACATACATACCATACATACTGATATCCCATTGTCGTGGCTGACAATTTCTGTGAGAGGACCTAGAACCAAGGCAACTATTATAAAACTAAATGATATGGACTTAATATACTAAAAAATAAAGGCATAGGGCATGAAGGTCACAAGATTATACTGAATCACTGATGAGGTTGTTTTCAAAGAAATCAAGAATAGAATATACCAACTTTATGAAAAGGTGAAGACTTACTTTATATTCCATGCAGAGATTCTATAAGTTTTGTACCAACTTTTTTTTATTCATTTTTAACTTTTTTATTTCAGCTTTGTACTCCACTAAAAGCGGGTCTGATTTAATTAAGTATTAGTAAATTAGTAATCCCATGAAAGCTTTTAAATGTAACCTGAGAGAACTATACAATTATACACTCTCTTTTTTTTTATTAAAAAGTTTTTATTTTCCATTTAGTCATACAAAATACAATTAAATTCCTAACCATTGGTACCGCCTGCCCATTCCCCCCAGGCTGCGTCCACCCTCTCTAATCCTTCCCCACTTCCCTCCTCTTTCTCTCCTCCCCTCCTACTCTCTTCCCCTCCCCTTCTCCTCTAACCATCCTACTTCCTCCTACTCCTTCCTCCCCTCTCATCCCTCTCACACACATGAACGCAGCATAGGGGAAATGCCCAAGCGTTTACCATGTCTATATTATCATTACCCACACACTCACCCACCCACCCACCCACCCACCCTCAACCCTCCCCCCCTCGCTTCCCAGAGCAGAATGCAGGGTTATTATTAAGAAAGTTAACAATAATAAAAAAGAAAAAAGAAAATAAAAGAGAAAAAAACCTCATACTTAATCTTTAACTCCCCTTAAATTAAGTCATATAAACAAATCTCTACAACAGTTACTATAAAATTTACTCATAAAATAAATGAAACTTTATAATCCCATATTTTTTCTGAATATAATCTATCCATCTTCTCCATACAATAATATATCTTTCTTGAACTATACACTCTCTTAATACTGCATTCAAAGTATCCTTCCCAGATCCAGCTTTGGGTGAGAGATTAGCCAGTGGTATAAAATATGATCTCTTCCCCACCTCCAAGGCCATAAAGAAGTATCTCCAGATGAGGCTTATGTTTTCAGAGGAGTTCAGTGGTAACTTTCTCTGGCAAGTATTTGTTTCCGTAGGCAACTGGCCTTTTCGGTATGATCTAATGCAGGGGTCCCCAACCCCTGGGCTGCAGCCTGTTTCAAACTGGGTCCTGTAAGCAATGGGCAAGCATAGACACGTGAAGCTATACCTGCACAAGTGGAGGGTGCTCCTGTTTGAAGCTCCACTTGTGTGAGCAGAGAACACTCATGCACTTTGCGCAAATGGAGCTTCACACTCAAGCGCCTTCCGCTCCCACGAGTGGAGCTTCTCATGTGAGCACAAGCGCCCTCTTCTCACAGTGATTAGAATGACAGATAAGATCATGAGATTGGTGTAAGGACCTGCCTCAACTAGATCTCTCAAGAAAGCAGAACTCTTGAAACAGACATTGTCTCAAAAGGAACTTTTATTGAGAGTTAGTGATGGCAAGAGAGCAAAGCGAGGTCTAAAGATTTGGCATGTAAAGGATTACATCAAAAAGGCACTTTAAAACTCCTCCCCCCGTGTCCAACTGTCCAGTTGAAATCCAGCCAATCCACAGGTGCCACAGTGTTATGAGCAGTGATGGGATTCAAATATGTGAACAACTGGTTCTCTGTGTGGATACCACTTTTGGAAGTCTGTTCTGGGCCTGGGAAACAAAAAATTAGCTACCGGTTCTGCTGAAGTGGTGCGAACTGGCTGCATCCCATCACTGGTTATGAGAAGCTGGAGATTTAGTGCGCTTCTCAAGATCTCTCTTGGTTTCATTTCCCAATGGTCCCAGGCTCCGTTGTCTGCAGATAAGGCAGATGTTTTCAGATCACATTCCTCTCACCCAGAGCAGAGCAAAGCAAACATTATACCCCATGCAAGCACCCTCCCCCAACAATATTGCAACCTCTAAAATAAATAGGCAAAAGCAGAGAAAAGGAAAAATAGTAGGATTAAAGGCAAATACATTTGAGGGAATCTGACAATTGGTCAATGAATATTTATTGCCTGCATCTTTAAAGGGCAGGTACTTTAGAAGATCTTTATATACTATGAAGAAACAATAGCATAACACATAGCATGTTTTGCTTTCAGGAAGAATAGTTTCCATCCTTGGAAACATGACTGACCAGGATCTTTTCCTAGAAAACCTGGGAGCTTTGGAGTTTTGGTAATAGATGGAATATTGAGGATAATATTTTTTTTTGTAAATAGCCTTATAGGAGAGGACAGACTATCACTGTTCAGACTCACATGTAGGTGAGATGGGTAGCTATATAAATTCAATAAATAAATAAATAAAATAACAGCATCCAAAGTCAATAGTGCTGATGGGACTCTAGGAATGCAAAGTGCACAGTATGCCTGAGGAATAGTTGACTTTATAAAGTGGAGGCTGATAAAATATTTACTCCAATCCCAATAGAGGACTCTGCCTAAGCAATCTATATACTAGGCTCCTTTAAGGGGTCAAAACAAGCTTCAAGTCCCACCTGACTTCAAGCATTCTAAGAGCTACTTGTTTCTCTCAATGGATGGTCAGAAACCACAGTATTGAGTGATTTTACTAACTCTGGGAGTTCCCCATTTAGTGGTGATATAGGGTAAGAAGACAGTAAGAAAGTTTGTCCACAAGAATATGGGTCTGAACCTTATGCCACATCAAAACTCATGTCAGCTCATGCTCTATTGTAAAAAAATATTGGTCTAAGTTTCATAGATGGTTAGAAAAGATGATGAAAATCCAGATAGAATTTAAACCAGAACTGTTCCTGTTAGGTATATTAAGACCTAACTATGGCAAAGAAAATGATTATTTAATATTACATGTATTGACAGCTGCAAGAATAGTATTCGCCCAATTTTGGAAAAATGAAAACCTACCATCAGACCTAGATTGTGCAGAAATGGACAGATTAACGTTAGAGATGAAGGAGAAAGAGGATTCAATCTTCTATAAAACCTGGGGAAAATTTTATCAGTGGGTTGAAACACGTTAGAATAAGAAGAGATTTTAGAGCTTTATTATATTAAGTATTAAGCTTGATGATTGGAAATAGTTATTATGCTATCAACTATGTTAATTATTTAAAAGAATATTACTGTTTTACCAAATGTCAGTTGTAACTATACCAATTGATTCTTATAAATGTCTAGTATTATATAAACAATAATATTCAATATGAAGACCCGGATGACAGTTTGTTAACTGAATTACATATTTACTGTAGTTATCCACACCCTGTCCCCTTTATCCTGATTTCCCTGTACACGCCCCGACTCCACCTTTTCCCTACCCATATAAAATCTAATAAAATATATTTTAAAAAAAACCTCATGTCAGCTGTGAATTTGGGAAACTTTTTCAATTTTCTGAAATTATTCTTAGTTTTATAACATACATCTCCCAAACATTGTATTTTACTCTGCCAGGTCAATTACACCTTTTCTGTAGGAGTTCTCTTTTAGCATGCTGGCAGATAATATATATGAGGTACAGCTGAAATAAGATTCATGGTACTGTATATTGTTAGGGCTGAACCTATAGCACAAGATTTTCCACCATCATAGAAGAAAGATTAATTCTGGAAAGTAAGATAGGACATTTAGGCATTTCTAAATATGTATGGGTCTATGTTTATATGTAATGATGTATATACATGTAAACACTTGTGCATTAAACATATACTATACACTGTACATCTGTGTGCACATATATGTTTATGCATATATATTTTCATTTCTAAGGCTTCCTAATTGCCAAGTAGCCTCTTACTTGCAGGAAATAAAATATGGTGGGAGCCCCAGGATATTTTGGCTGGGGATTGTAGAAGAAATATGATGATGGTTAGAATAATAGCCATCCTCCCTTAATTTAATTTTCTCAGGGGAAATAAAATTGTCAGCTCAGCTGTAAAACATTTTGACACAAGAATGTTGATTAAACACTGAAAAGTTGCTAACAGGTGAGAACAACTCTGGGATGCAAGATTGCTAGGAAAAAAAACATTTAGAAGAATGGCACATTGGAAAGTAACAAATTCTGAGAATGCATTTTTTGTTTATTGCCTTTATATTATTATCTCATGGCTATTATCTCACCAAGCCCATCCTATATTGCCACCCAATCAAATACCTATTGCTGTAATCAATCATATGTAAACATTATATAGAGGGGTTGCATCCTAGCCTGTTTCATAATAAACAATTTGTTTCTCAATGGTATTGTTTACTGGTCTCTGTTTTAAAAATGCTCGGGAAAAATGGTTAGTGAAATATCCCCCACAAGAATGAACTACAGGGTCCTTCAGTTCAATGTGCAGACATGAACCCGCTTGAAAAAGACACTTAAGTTATGGCTACTGTCTGGTATTCTGTCTTTATTTTGCAGAGTGACATGATATAACAATGATCAAGAGTTACCAACTACAGAACAAAGAAGAGAAGGCAAGTGCAAGATGAGGCAAAATCAATAGTTATTCTTGGATCCCATTATTCTCTTTCTCCAAGAAAACCCACTACTTCTAATGGGCATTCTTGATCTTTGCTAGCACATGGGGGGGGGGGGATAGATAAAGATAGTGAAGATACGACACATCTGGTCTTGCATATCTTTGCCAAACTAAAGCTGTAACTTTCTAACCCAGTGTTTCTCAACCTTGGCAATTTTAAGACATGTGGACTTCAACTTCCAGAATTTCCCAGCCAGCTAATTGTGGGAGATGAAGTTCACACATCTTAAAGTTGCCAAGGTTGAGAAACACTGTTCTAATTACTAGTTATATCCTGAAAAACTCTAGGGTAAGGTTACCCTGAGCTTCTTTTCCCCTACGCCATCCAACTTGGGATTGTGCAGTCTCTTAATCAGGGCCCCTTTCTGGGAAAGTTCAGTGTTGCCAAAAGTCTCCCCTTCTGCTCCTGCAGGTGTACATTCCATTACACCTTTCCATTGGGAATTGAAGATGGCATATATATTTGTTTTCTGAGGTTTTCGTGGGTGTTTGTATGTAGGTCTTTGGTTATTCGGGTTTTTTCCCGCGTCAAATTGGAAGTGTCTTGGCGATGTTTCGACAAAGTCTCATTCGTCATCTTCAGGCTGGTGTTTTCGGCTTCATACTCCTAGAAGCACGAAGCCAAAAACACCAGCCTGAAGATGACGAATGAGACTTCGTCGAAACGTCGCCAAGACACTTCCAATTTTACACGGGAGAAAACCCAAATAACCAAAGACCTACATATATACATACATACACACACACATATATATATATATATATATATATATATATATATATATACACACACACACACACACACACACACACACACACACACACACACACAGGTTTTCTCTTCATCTTCCCAATAGCAGTCCTTTGAAGTAGATTGGTCTGAGAGATATACTTTTGTTGGAAGTAAAATCTGATCCGGTTCGTATTCCAAGCCGGGAGAAAGATGCAGGAGAAATAATTGGATTCAGGTTGCAGTTGGAAAGGAGATCTCTGTTTATTTGGTAGCCAGAAACAACAGTGATAGCAGCATGTTTCTGGATGGCTGACAAATTGGGATTGAGAGTAGATGGGCTTTTAAACAATTTTGGGGGCTTTATGATTGAGATTCCTGTTCCTGTGCAAGAATGTGTCTTTTAATATTTTAATGGCTATTGCCAGATTCCTAAGGGGTCATGTAAGAGATATGACTAGCTCTATAGGCAAAAGGGAAAATGCAAATTCTGAGTGTTTTGTTTACCTGAGGTAATCTTGTCAGTTTCAGCTCTATGCCTATTGTGTTGCTTATTGGGAGCTGCTGGCTGCCCTTTGTTTATGAATAGAGTGGTCCAGCTTTATGAGTAGATACAAAATATCCATTAATAAAGCCTATCTATTTCAAGTTTCTTCTTGAAGCTGCTTTCCCTATAGCAGAAAGACTGGGGCTGCTTCCCTCCTTTGTTAAGGAGATTTTTCTCCTCTTCTCCTTTAGGGGAAATATTCTATTTTGCCTCTTTCAATATTCTGTAGAATATTTTATTCTGGGGAGGGGGGCTTCCCACACTTTAATCTCACAGGTAAAAAGTATAGGGATTCTTAGTTGGTTTTAATGGGCATTAGAGAAATCCATGGACACTTGATCTAAAATGCCTTTCCCAGACTGATCCTCATAGTTTTTTCTGGGTACAGTAGGAGTTGCAGCCTGTAGGGAATGGTCAAGATGAATTGTACATAAAAGTACAACTTCAATCACATCATGATGGCGGGCAACTTGACGTTGGACTATGCCCCGTGGATATCCCTCCATTTTTATGTTCCTTACAGGCTTTCTGGAAACACCTGAAGCAAAATATGGGATCAGATGAATCTTCAATCTGATCAAATGGGACTTTTAAAAAAACAAACAAACCCAAAACTGATAGAAGAGGTGGTGGAACTTTTCTGGTTTCAGGGCAGAACTGAGTAAGTACAGAAAAAAAGTGCTCTTGTGAACTTTACTCTATTTTTTTTTCTGTCATGGCCTACAATATTGAGATTTTCTAGCACTTTCTTTATTATTAATCCTTAACCTGACCTGATCATTGAAGTATTATATTGAGTAGTATAATCTGATACTTTAATCAAAACTGCCTCTGGAAGACTTCATGAATAATCCTTTTATATTCACCTTGTGTGACTGTCAAAGATTTCTTCCTACAATTAGCTATTTCGAGATTGAATGCAGATTTCTCTCCTTTTACTTCTAAGGTATCATGGGATCTGGTTCATTAACTTGCATCATGTAGAGGTATTTGAACTGAAGTGGCCCAACTGAAATGTGTTTACAATCTTTAAACAGACATGCATTTGTGCTCTGTGCCTCTGCCATTGATTTTATCTCCATGTATCTGAATATTATGACCTTTTCATCTCTTCTACTGCATATCTCAAAAAGAAGCAGAGGCCTATGGGGAAATATTCCTTGTTTCACCATCTAAAGGTATTATCAAAGTATTTTGTTAGACTTATTCAGAAGACCTATGTAATTTTCTGAAGCAATTCACTGCGATGCTTACAAATAAAATTTTTCTGCATTCCTAACAGTACTAAAACTAGGAATCAGTAGACAACCTTTACACACTGGTTGGTGTGTTTCTATACCTATGCAATGAAGAAATACATCCCTAATTGCCAAACTCACTGGGCAGAGTTGGAAATGTTGTGTGACCCAGAAGACTTTCATGCTACAAGTATTCCTTTCTTTTATCCTTTGCCTAGTTCTTTCCCCTGGCCATATCCTCCACCAATTATTTCAGTACTGTAAATCTGCCAATGACCTCAGTATGTCATATAATACTTCTCTAATGTTTCTGTGTGGCTGGCTTGGTGTGGGCTGGGGACAGGAATTACTAAGACAATCATGTTATACTTTATAAATTCAGCCCATTTCTCTTAGCAGACTAGTTTTTGGAGACTAGAGCAATGACCTGGCTCCTAATTTCTGTAGTTTTAGAGGCTCCTGTGTGCCTGCTTGTCTGCCTGCCTATGGATATTTTATCTATCAGTATAAGAGGAAAAAAAGCTATTTGAAATGTAAATTTCAGGAGGCTTAGCTTTTTCTCTTACATGGTTAATAATAATACAATGCAAATTAGTTCATTTTGCATAAACTCTGCTCTAGAAAGGAACTGTTTTTAGCCACCTAATTCTGTTTGTTAGCTGCCTAAATCTACAAGAATATAATCTATGTTTATGTGATATTATGGGCCTGAAGCCACTACAATGGCTATTAATTATTCGATGTATGATGCATAAGTTGTCAAGACAATATTAATGAGCAGAAAATCATAACACCAATGAATAATTATTCACCCTGAAACACCTTTGCTTCTGGCCTATTCAATCTTTCAAAGGTACTTCAGGCATATTAGGCACATGCTAATGACCTTCTATAGACGATGTAAATCTTCCTAAAGAGTAATTACAATTTTGTTTAAAGGTCTGTGATTCACTACATCCATCAAAAATGGATAACATCAAAGCAAATGGGAGAAGAATGTTCCTATCTGGACTTGGGCTAAAGGGACTGCCACATTGGATATGATCAGGATTCCTATCTCCTCCAATAATTTCTTACAATGGAACGATAGGCAGAAATTCAAAAGAACTATTGTTCTATTTCATTGCCTGGGAGGAGTGTCTTTGAAGTTTAGTCCCTGGTAAATATTTATTTACTTATATACATTTTTTCACTGGCATGGGGTCATTCCACAGAGAAGTGGCCCCTTTTTTATTTGTGAACAGCAGCCTTAAAAGAAATAAAACATTTTGCTTTACTCCAGAGGTAGAGAATATAGAAAATAGTGTGGCGGACAGGGAAATTCCATTACCAAAGCAATAAGCAGAAAAAGCTGGCCTGAGCCCAAACCAAGAAAGGTTTGATAAGGCTTCAGACAACTCCCCCCCCCCGCCCCGAGTTCCCTATAATCACATGAAGATAAAAGAGGGAGGAAAGGAAGCACATTCAGACTTGCAAGATTCTGTTACTATAACTGTCCTAATAAAAGTAACTTTAGACCCACATGGTGTCTTGTTTCTTAATCTGGTCTATCTTATAGGATTAATAGCTAAGTTACAGCCTACTTCATCTGTTAAGCATGGCTTTCATTGTGCAAAGGTTTCAGGGCAGTCAGTGATAGCAGACCAGCAATACTGATTTGGCTATGTCATAAGATATCAATGTATAAGGATATATGTTCATCTCCACCCCATTGAGTCCCCTGGGATATTCTCTGTCACCTTAATGCTCTCTATTTCATCCTGTTTCTGTGTATTTCAGCTGCCCATCATTCTGTGAATTTCAGCTGCCCACCATTTTCTTTTGCTAAGAACACCTATGAAGTCCACCTTGCTGAGAGACGTTTCTGGAAATACAGATGATTCTGAAGATGTAAATGTTGTGCATCCTGTCAGCTTTATTTTATTGAAAAGAATCTAAAATTTCAAACCGGGGAACTGGGGAGAGGAGCAGGCCCCAAGGCATCATACGCAGTGTTGCATATCCATGCTTTCTCCAATGGTCTATTGAAACACATTTCTGGGATCCATCAGCCATTTCAGCATTCTTCTTTGAATGTTCAAGTGAGAGAGGTCAGGAATATTTTTATTACCTCCCTAAAAGCTTCTGAATTTTATTCTTTCTGACATCTGAAGTTGGACACTGGAAGTAATTAGAAAGAAGCATTGAAAAGAAGAGCAGGCTGAGAATCTGCTGAACACAATTCCTTCCCAGAGCTGATATTAGATCCAGAGTCATATAAAGATTTTTTTTTCTCCCCTGCCAAGGCTGCTCCAAGGAGAAAAATGTCACTTTTCAGATCACACCTGAAAATTGAAACTCAGATATAGGTAGGATTAATGGGAACAAATAATTAGAAAAGATAGCTCCTTTCTCCAGATGACAACTTGATGGCCTTACGTGTGGCTGGTTTTTGCTCCTTACACTGAACGTGTGCAGCAACCTGTTCCATTGCATTGCTTTCAGCTGTGTGAAGACTTTTAAGAAAAATGAGGAAAATGGCAAACATCTATCATGCAAAGTTTTGGTAATTATAAATCAAATCTCCACTAAATTGCAATAACCCACTCTTTGTAGTTTATGGTATTACTGTCATTTTTCTTTCTGAAAAGAAAGTAGCAAGGCTATTTCAACCACCTTGCCTCCTCCACTGGAGAAAATATTTCGACAGTTCCTTGACAACAGTTCAAGGGTTTTTGTCTCTTGGGATTTCAAAATTGAAAGAATCCACTGCATTTTTAATCCAGAGAACCAGGTTTCTCATCTACCGACTATCAAATTATGCCTTTACTTATAAACAGCTCATCTTTCTTTATATTCTCACCTCTAAAGATGTTTGTTAAACCATATTATGGAAAGAAGCCATATTATATTATTATATTATTAAGAGAGTCAGATTGGTATAGTGGTTAAGGCACTAGGTTACAAACTGGGAAACCGTGAGTTCTAATCCCACTTTAGGCTGGGTGACTTTTGTCCAGTTACAGCCCTAAAAATGATGCAATGGCAAAACACTTCTGAAAAAAAACTTGCTAAGAAAACTGCAAGGACTGTCCAGGAAGTCTCCAAGTATCAGACATGATATATCTATATGCATAGGTATATGTGTGTGTATATACTGTATATTTGTCAAACAGAGCATCAAATGCTTCAGAATATGATATTCTATAATTTAGATAAAGTTTATTCAATAAGTGTTATCCCCACATGTCAGTGGACCTGTGTAAAATGGACTAAACTTGTATTGTTGAAGATTATGGTCATGTTTATCCATTCTGCAATACTAATGAGATATAAATATCACACATTAAATGTGATTTGTTTTCTAGAACTGGATTGGGCAACAGAGCCATAGACTTTCTGTTTCAATGAGTTTCTTCCTACTCAAGAAAGGCTGTAAGAATTGCTAGTTTCCACAGCACTTAACCCCTGCTTTTCTGAACATACACCCCTCCACATCTAGTCAATAAATAGGAGGTAGTATCCATGCAAAGCAAGTTCACAACTTAAAACCTAAGGCAACACAAATGGAAATAAATGGAAACTACCACCACAATATTGTTTTTTTTCTTTTTCCAAAGACACCATGGGGCACAACTAGGGATGGGATTCAGCTGGTTCACACTAGTTCGGCAGAACCGGTAGCTAATTTTCTTTTGCCCAGGCCCAGAATGGACTTCCACAAGTGGCATCCACACAGAGAACCAGTTGTTCACATATTTGAAGCCCAGCACTGTGCACAACTAAATAACCAACCACAAGCACCATGAAAATGAATGAATATCAGCAAATAACAATAAAAATCCTAATAACATACAAACAAATAAAAATAGACATTCTTATAATGGCATATTCTTAGAATTAAATTCGGTTTTCTTTTGAGATGTGTAGGTTTGTCAATATATCTCATAATTTCTGTCATTCAAGTATTACCTAGGTCCAGCTGGCTTGTCATCCTTGAAATGTGGTAGGAGAGTAAGGCCCAAGATCCTCAATCAATAGTCTAACTAGGAATTCTGGAAAATAATTGCAGTAAATCTGCAGGGTGCTAGGTTAGGAAAAAAAATGCTTCAGTAATTTACAGATAATGAAAAAATGAAATGATTGTAACTGACATACCATCCTCAGATGACCTAAAAATACTTGGCTGTTTGTCTATTCATTCATTGTGAATTTCAAAGGCAGTATGACTATTTTCTTAAATTTGGAGAAAATAGTACATACTACATACAGGTTTTTTTTTTTTAAAGTCTTTAAAAAAATCTAAAGAATTTTTTTTTTTTTTGAAAAAAAAATTCCATTATGTATCTGGAGACTTTGCTTCCATTTTCAAACTGTTGGTTATTTAATCTTTCCGTGAGTTTTGAGATTCAGCCTTGCCATTTGTGCGCAATCTAATTATTGTAATTTTCTCAGAGCTTAATTATTAGGGTTTGATTCTGATACACACAAGCTTAGTGGACAATCTGGCTTCATACAGCTGGATCCTGGTTTTTTTCTTTGGCTGTGTCCTGTAAAAAAAGAATCCACTTGGTGAAGTCATCTGAAATAATTATGCTTCAAATATGCACAGCTTCAGCCAAGCCACGTGCTCCTGAAACACAGAATCCAGATGCCATGCATTTTCTATTCACTTCAGCTTTCTATCCTGCCACGTGCAGGAAGGAGGTGCTTTGTAAAAAATTCCCCCCTTGTCTTTTCCAATGCAGGAAGGCTTTAATTAGACATAAATGAGTTTGATCAATGAATCATTAACTTCCATTAAACTTTAAGTAGATTTCCTGACCCCGCTACTTCATTTTGAATTTAATCTGGTACACACTGGATAATTAGAATGAAAGGGACCAAAGCTGGAGGCTATCCTCAGGCTTTCACAGCAAGTGGAGTTGATTCAGTTAATAAGTTACGTTATAGTCAGTTTGTAAGGGCAAGAATTAGTTATAAAGTATAATTTCTCTAAGAAAAAAAGGACTGTGAATTGGATTGGCTCTAATACCGGGTCCTTTTTTTTTTTTTTGTCTCCAAAAGAGGCACCAGATCTTATTTTCAGGGGATATTTTTTTTACTTACTTCCTGCACTGACAGCCTTGCCCAGCCAGTCCACTTCTTCTGCAGCCGAAGGAGCAGCTTCATTCTGCAGCTGCATTCCAGCCTGCATTTCCCTGTCAGGGCTTACTGGAAGGCCTCTGCAGCCGAGTATTGAGCTATGGATTCAATCCATAGCTCAGTTCTTGGCTACAGTGGCCTTTCCAGAAATGCAGGCCTGATTGAGAAATACAGGCCTGGCTGCAAAGTAAGTGGGTATGGGGCGCATGGGGCAGATCCACACCCCCACCCTAGCTTGATTTTTAAGTGTGTGCCTCATTCCAAAACTAGGGCTTATTTTGGGGGTAGGCCCACTCCCCAAAATCAAGCTAGGGTAGTTCTAGAATGGCTCTATTTGGAGGCTTTTAAGGTGTCTCACCAGAGGTCTTGTATATAAGCCAAGGCAAGAATAGAATAGAATAACAGAATTGGAAGGGACCTTGGAGGTCTTCTAGTCCAACCCCCTGCTTAAGCAGGAAACCCTGTACCATTTCAGACAAAGATTTCATCCAAGCTTTGAAACTGCTAAATGATAACATTTTATTTTAATTACTCTGCCGTCTTTGAGTGTTATTTTTGATGAACTGAAACTCATAGACAAAACTACAGGCACTCCCCATACAGCCAAGCCTGTATGTTCACTTTAGACTTGTTCCTAAAATACTTTTTTTCCCTTCCTTTAGAATTACTCAGAAGGTGTTTTGAGATGTCTGAATCATTGTTGCTTGATTACTTTTCTCCAACATTATAAAAGTCATCAGGATTTTCATGAGAAGAATTAAACTGATTAGAAATCATGATCCTCGTATTTGTCATATGACTTATCGATAGATACCTAAAGTTTTGATTTGAACTGGTCCATACAGTTTTACTTCATTTTATTGTCTTGTGCACTTTCTTCAATAAAAATGTTACTTGAGAGAGGTTCATAAAAGGCAGACTCTGGCAACTGT
The DNA here is from genome assembly GCF_016545835.1 of Crotalus tigris. Lineage (NCBI taxonomy): Eukaryota > Metazoa > Chordata > Lepidosauria > Squamata > Viperidae > Crotalus > Crotalus tigris. The sequence continues at coordinate 208,630 of NW_024096883.1, forward strand.
AGCTTTCATGGATAATACAATTTTCAGACTTCCATAATAATCGGCATAGAGTGATCAGTGATAATGGCTGTGCTATCATTCTTTTGCTAGACTGGAGGTATTTCTGGATGACAATAAATAAGTGGCTTTTCTTCCATACTAATGTTATAGCAGAGCTGGCTTGCCTCATGCTTACTGTGCATTTCCTATCCCTGTGCAAAATAACACATTTCAAGTGTTCAGAGTATTTCTATAGCAGAAGCATTTTGGCACCTCTGATTGGCAGCTGTATTTAGAAAGGATGTTAGGGAAAGACATGCCACTTAAGCATGAGAACAAAATTGGGAGATTGAAAGGCTATATAAAAGAGTGCAACTAGTAAGTTAATCAATGATTTCTTGAGATCCTCCTTGAAGACATATGTCTTCAAGGAGGATCTCAAGAAATCATTGTTTTAATTAATTTGAACTTTTAAACAAGTAGTATTCTGGCCTGGTGCATTCAAAGGGACACCTCATACACTTGATGGGAAGCACAGTGGCAGGTTTCTGAAGAGACTTGTAACTATTGAAATCCCATCCAATGGTGGGAATTGGTTATTCAGGAGAAGTACTGGCGAAAATCTGCATCCAGGGACTTTTATGGATAAAACCCCACAAAAAAATCTAAAGATGAGAAGCTGACAAGCTCTTGATGGCGAAGGGCCACACTTAACAAGAAAGTGGAAGACTGAGGTTCACAAAGTAGTTGGACATATATCACACATATGGGAGGTGTTACTTTTAGAGGGGAATTTAGTGTTTTCTTTGATGTTTTTTTTTTTTAGTTTTGCACCGCCTGTTTCAGGATCTGCACAATTATTTTCATGCTTTTTCTACCTGTAAATGGCCAGAAATTCTGTTGATCATTTTAATAGTCATTGTCAGCAGGGCATATGAAGACTGCAGAGAGAAACTCAGTGAATGTGAGCAGCCCTGCAGCCAAAATTTCCCCACCTCTGCCTAGATACAGCTTCATGTATATTCCACCAATAATTTTAACCTCTTATCCATTGCCCTTTCGTTCAGTGAGTATTGATCAAGACAGTATATAATTTATTAGTTGAGTAGCCCACTAAAGTAGCCCCCCTTACTTTTGGTTCCTTGTCTGCAGAAGGTAAGGAAGACTAGAGTGCTATGCCTGAAGCTTGAAAATTACCTTGTAAAAATCAATATCAGCCACTTAATCATGGATCTTACAACTAGAAGCATCTCCAGAGAAGTAAGCAAATAAAAAAAATCATAATTCTTCTGTGTCAGGAACAAAAAACTGAACCTTTTATCATGATCCCTGGAAATGGAACTGGCATTTATTCCTTTTCAGCCTGCTGCCATTGGTGTTTTTAAAAGTCCTTTTAGAATAAGGAAAGGGGATGTGGAAGTTTATTAAAGAATTCTTCTGAGATTACACTCTGCCAATCACCAATGAAGTGTCATCAGAACTACTGCGTGATTTTGGAAATCCCACATATTTTTAAGGTTAGACACCTGCCACATTCTACTTGCTAGACGATTCAAGACATTATGGAGAAATCTTGGCATCCCTTCCTCACTGAGAGGAAGTGGGAAGATAGAAAGAATTAAAGAAAGTTACCTTTGCAATAACTGTCAACCACCCTCACTGTGGTTTGGAGGTTTTTTTTAAATCTTATTGTAAGCAAGGGATTTTTCTGCATTGGAAGAAACAGAAGTGGTGAAGCTGACAACACATTTCTTGTAGTGTTGACAGTTTCATGGGACACAGAAATAAGGATATGGTAAAGATAATGTAAGATTTGATGGTAATTGAAGAACATAAAAAACACACCTCCAAAAATGATTTGAAAAAAAAGTGGTAAATGTTGAGAAAAATAAGAATATGGCTTGAATATAAAGAACAAAATCCAGATGATTAAAATATAATGAATGGATTGTTCCCAAATAGGAGGAGGATGATGAGGATGAGGAAGAAGAAGTTAGGTTGAAAGGTGACTATGATTGTTGCCATTATTTAAGTAGGGAATACTATAGGTAACTTCATGGGTCATGATAGCTATGTGGTCTATCTTTGTGCCTCTTGGATCTCTTCTGATTCAACACTGAAATCTAGCAATTTTACTCTACCTACTGTATTGATGTTGTTTTACATTGTTTTTGGAGGGAAATAGCTCGGATGAGTATTTAAACCTTAAAATCGGCTTGCAACTCTCCCCAAACAAGTAAACCTCTGAGCAAATTTTGCTTCCTTGTGATCCTCCTGCCTGTTCTATATCTTTGGCCTACTCACTATGGCCCTTGTTACAAAAAAGAGAGAGAGAATGTACTAGCCCTTGGGCTCCAAAATATGTGGCTCTGGCTTAGGAAGGGCGGATTGTATCAAAGTCTTTGCTCCATCACTTCATCTCCATCTTGCACATTCCAAGGAAAGGAGTGAACATAAAAGATTTCCAGAACATCCAACAAATGTTTGAAATAGAGATTAAATGAGCCACGAAGAGCTGTATTTCTTATGATTAATGAATCATAAGAAGAAACAAAAAAGGATGCTGGGAGCTGTCCGTCAACTAGAGTCTTCTGAAGCTTTGCTTTGAAAAGCCATCATGCTTCTGCTCAGCCTGCAATGCTGTGATACTGCCAATGTCAGCTTGTCACATTTTATTTTCCCTCACATGCTGCAGAGGGAGCAACTCAATGGAAAGGAGTAGCCTGCATCCTCTGCCTGCTTTCCCATGATCCCTTGGTTCCAGCAAGGGCAGTTGCAGCAGCACCATCTGCCTTGCTTCAGAAGCTGATAGAAGAGGGGATGACCCTGTCATATTCCCATTCTAGGAAGGAAGTTTCCTGTCAAAAATCCTGAGCTAAACCACTAGAACTGGAACTGCTGCACCTGCTCCAGAGGAAGCCAAAGCAGTGTTGCTGGGAGGATGAGGGAAAGGGAGACAGCTGCCAGCTGGCCAAAAGTGAAAAAACAAAACAAAACAAAAACAAAATCCAAATAGAATATTGATTATGGGCATTTTTCTAATATTAGGGCTTGAGTTGGGCACCATAGAATTTTCTGAACATTAGAGAAGCTGTATTTCTTTTTTAAATCAAAGCCCCACTGATGCGACAATTGCTTCCATCGCTTGTGATAGAAAGCAGGTGTCAATTACAGAGTGCTACCTGCTGCCTAAGAACTGTATCAGCTTCTAGTGTGGTGTGGGCCTCCCACTGCTTCTGAACTCCCTCACCTGGACCAGTTGTAAACTGAATATGTCTGTAATTGGGATTTGAACAAAGAAGCAGAATGAACTGAGCTTCCTGTTGTCTTTGCATTTCCCTTGAAATTGCTAGCAATTTCAGCAATAATTAAACTCATTATTATGTCAAGTCTTTCCATAAACTTTGTGCAGGTCACTTTACTTTTTTCTTTTTTAAAAAAATGTGCTTGAAATTTTAAGCAATCAAAAGCTCCTTAATTTCCTTTAAACACACTCACTCTTACCATTAACATTTTAAAAGCTGCAAAATGGATCCAGGTGGAAATTTCCAACTGTACAAGCACTAGCCAATTGGGTGTTTTGCAGAACCAGTTTTCCCAGAAACTGACCTAGAGCAGGGCTTTTCAACCTTTTCACCCATTGTACCACTTTTAGGATATGGTAACATCCAAGTACCACCAGTCGCCTAACAAGGTGTCAAAAATTTGATGACCCCCCAAAAAAGGAAAAAAGTGATAAAGTACAGGTAGTCCTCGACTTACAACAGTTTGCTTAGTGACTGTTTGAAGTTACAATGGCATTGAAAAAAGTGCCCCCCCCCAAGCCACAGCTGAGCAAGACATCTGCCTGCCCACCCGGCGGCGCTCTTCCTCCTGTCCGAGGTTTTCATTGTTGTGAGCATTTCTGTTGAGGATTGGCAGCAGGGGTGGAGTGGAAGTGTTTGGTTTTTATTCCCCCCATCTGCTGGGTGGTTGCAGCAGGCTTTGGTCACTTCACATGACCCTGGGACACTGTGACCGTCATAAATATGAATCAGTTGCCAAGCATCTGAATGTAAATCACAAGACCCTGGAGATGCTGCAACATTCCAGCTGATCGGCATTTCTTCTGGCCTCAGCAGAAGCGCCAGGATCAGCGCCAAGCTCCAGCTGGAGCTGGGCGCTGATCCTGGCACTTCCACTGAGCCCTGATAGTCCTGAAGAAGCACTGATCCTGACGCTTCCGCTGAGCCTTGACAGCCCTGCAGCTCCAGCCATCTCTCGCTCAGGCTTGTGCGGTGCTGCCACCGGTTCAGCTCATTCCCCTCCCCTGCTACTACTTTTCTAGGATGGTTGCGTACCACCTGCCAGGTGCCAATGTACCACAGGTGGTACCCGTACCACTGGTTGAAAAGCCTTGACCTAGAGGGGGGGAACTCTAATAGGAGAAGCATGCCAAGCAAAAGAAAGAATCACTATCCACGCCTGCTGCTTTTCTTCTACAAATATCCCCATGTACTTTCTTTAGTGTTTAATTTTGCTACCACTCAACTACAGCTTCAGATACCCATTTCAGAACAGTGGCAGGATGACATTTGCAAAAACCCAAACAGTATGCACAGTATCCCAGACTGTAGCCAATGATTCTCAGAGCAGGAATGCAAAGACTGTTAATCTCAGCCCTCTTAGGTAGATCAGACCAGAAAATCACACTCTGCAGGAAGGCTAAAATTACTTTTATTGGCTACAGTTGGCTACAACAACTGAAACTTGCAAGTTGGACGGTATTGTGCTTATCCCTCCCACCCACTTATAATACAGTGAGTTAGGGTGGTGTCTGTTGAAGCAGCTCCTGATTTTTACCTGGATGTTCTGGTCTTAAAAAATGTCTTAGCCCCTTTTTCTTAGGCAACAGTTCCTGCATACTGTACTGTATCTCCATTAATGTCAACTTCCTTCCTGTACTCTCTAGAATTAATCAGCAAGAAACCATGAAAAAAGGGAGGCCATCTGAGGAAGCATGGGAAGAGAACACGCTGAAACTGAAATAGGAGGGGCTATAAATTCCCTATCTGCCTCAGTCTCATTCAGTGACTGTTACCGGTCTATTATGCCCACTATTCTTGATTTATAATTAATTAATAAATAATAATTAAAAAGAGCCATGGTGGTGTAGTGGTTAGAATGCAGTATTGCAGGCTAATTTTGCTGACTGCCAGCAGTTCGTTTCTGACCGGCTCAAGTTTGACTCAGCCTTCCATTCTTCCCAGGCCAGTAAAATGAGGATCCAGATTGCTGGGGGCAATATGCTGGCTCTATAAACTGCTAGAGAGGGCTGTAATGTACTATGAAGTGGTATATAAGTCTAAATGCTACTGCTATAATAAATTTTATTCCTAACTATGTTGTCCAACTGTGGGAGCTGTAGCCAACTTTTAGTGGAACACCTTGCCTTCAGAATTTGTGGGTGCTCCATCATTGGAGGATTTTAAGAAGAAATTGGACGAATGGACTAAAATTTATATTAAATTATAGTTTGAAAGAAAATTTTACAAAATGATGAATCGTTGGTACTTGACCTCCGATAGACTAGTGAAAATGTATAAAGGGATTTCCAACAAGTGCTGGAAATGTGATCAAAATTCAGGTTCATTTTATTATATGTGGTGGTCTTGCAAATATGCGAAAACTTACTGGATAAACAACGACAATGCAAAAATATTTAAGATACAAATATTAATGAGACCTGAAGCTTTTCTTTTAGGTATGATGAACAAGCCAATTGAAAAACTATTTGGGGTGCTATTCCTTCACATAAAGATGGCTGCAAGGATTGTATTTGTCAAATACTAGAAAGAAAAAGAGATGCTGACTGAAGAATAGATTTTGAATTGACTGACCTAGCAGAGATGGTGAAATTAACTGCTTTGATTAGAGATAATGGACTAAACAGCTTAATAAAAGACTGGAAACTATTTGTATACTTTCTATGCACTAAATATAATAACAGATGATTAACAGAGGGATCTGAAGATTAGTGTAATATTTAGCTCAACCTGTTTTTCTTCTTTCTTCTTTATCTATTTGTAAAAGGGGAGGAGAATTTACTGATTTTTCTTTTCTTTCAGCACCCAGGCAGGATGGATCCTACATGTTAAATGTTAAATTTAATTGACCACTTTTTCTTCTTTTTTTGTACACTATTTTTTTTCTTTGTTGTTGTTGTTAGGATTGAATGTATGCTTTTGTTTTGTTTCATTTTGCTTGTTTGTTTTATTGTTTTGTATTTTATTTTTCCAACTCTGTTTGTTTGTTCTGTTATGCCTGCCTTGGGAAGTGTTCTATAGATCATGAACCTACAGCCGGATGCATCATAGCGAAATCGTGCCCATCCCATTGCCGGCAATGGCAAAAAAAGTCTGTATTTTAAGTTGGACAGACTTTTTTTTAGTGTGTGTGTGTGTGCATGTATGTGCGTCTACACACACACACATACCTAATTATTTGGCAATTACGCTTGAGCAGACAATCTCTTTGATCACCCATACTGTATGTTAACAACAGAAACAGGAGTCCTGAATGCAATTCTTGATAACTGATTGAGTGTGTTAACAGAAAGGCAAAAACTCTCATATCTAAACTGCCAGCACATTGTTTCCAATATTGACATTAATTGGTGTGTTGGGTGACATTTCATGCAAAGGCTGAATGAAAATAGCATAATATAAGCACTCTAGTTCTATCTATCTTTAACTGCTTGACAACAGTTTACTAATTGTTTTTGACCATGAGAGATCAGGCCTAATATTAATTTCTCAATATTGTTTGTTGTATTTGGGGAAGGAAAAAAGTGATCAAAGTAATGTAATTTAAAACAATGGTGAAATAAAAACCAAGACAAAAATAAAGATAAAAAACATTTACAAATCACTATTTAAAGCTATATCTGCTGGAATTATTTTTAAAATAAACTGCCTAGATATCATTGACACTTCTCTATGTGGAATTAGTTCCAATAATCTTTTTTTTTTCTTTCTTATATGCCATATCAGAGGACCAGAGGAAAGTAATTACTTCCTGCCATTCAGGCTAATGGTCCCTGGTTATTTTGTTTCCCACATAAGGATAAGCAAACAGCCATCATGATTTAATTTGTGGATCTAATGTAAGGAAAAAATAATCTTACTTTTTGCCTAGGGAAAATCCCAAGGAGAGCTGGAGCAGAACTAAAGGAGGAAAGATTGCAAAGTTTGGAGACAATGAGGGCTTATCAAAAGCTGAAGGCATCTGTTGTATTGAATTACTCTTTTTCAAGGGAATAAAAAAACCATGAGATCAATTTCTGAAAATCAAATAGTCAAAACTGGATTTAGGGGCAAGTGATAATCTGATGGGTCAGGATGGTAGGAAAAGGATGTTGGTAATGGGCAGCAGTCACCCGCTCAAAAGCTGAAATTATTTTTGTTACATATTTCTTATTTTTCTTAACTAGTGAAAAGTTCCTGGATCAGGATCTCTTAAATTTGAATTTTCTTTGGAGGAGAGACTTTTGGAGGCAGGCAATTTTTGTAATATAAATAGATGAAATGTGAAGCATGTGGTTCACCACAAAAGTGACCTCTTCATACTATTGCATTCCCTAACAAGTTGTTTCTACATTTTGCCCTTTTCATCTGAGGATGAAGTTCACAACATACTGCCACTATCCACTGATAGCAGAAGGAATTTAAATTGGAGTCTTAAAATACAATACAGGTGAACTGTTTACTCTGAGATAGAAAGCCTTATCCTTCATCAAACATGAAAGTTGAGATTTCTCTGGACCATAGGTAGCATTGACATCTGGGCATGAAAAAATAGACTTTGCTTTATTTAATGAACTATTTTACTGCATCTTCCTCACAAAGGGCTATTTGAAGACTCTTTGGTAGCTTTATGACTTTATTTTTAAAAATTCAGTTCCAGTTCTATTGTACTGGAAGTAACATATCTTACTTGCTTGAATCTTATAGATTATGATTCTCTGTGCCCGATTTCCTTACTTAGACCACTGGGATGATCTCTGATTCTGGTCTCATGACACATTTCTCTTGTGTCTTGCTACGTTCTTGAAATTGTGGTTTGCATTACTGTCCTGGCCTGGATTTTGCTCTTGAAATGTGACCATAATAAGATAGGATTATCTAGTCCAAGACTCACCTACTCTTGGCCTGCTGTATTCAAAACAGGACAAGTGTCTCCAGAGATAAAGCTCCTAGCAATACCAAGAAAAAATATAATATGCTGCTTCATTTCTCTTTGTTTGTCAGATCTTCTTTGATAAGCAGTGGAGCATAATAAATATACAACAGTGACATTTGTACCTGTCTATAAAATTCTTTGTATTTGGTAGCATGATTCCACAATAAATTCCTTGTTTGGAATTCCCTTAAATTCTTTTTAACTACAAATCTGAAAGTTCTAGAATAACTTCTCTTCCCATCTGCAATGTAGGAGCTATAATGGGATAGAGGAGCAGGTTTGAAGAAATCCTCCACTCAAAGAACCCAAAAGCCACCTTCTTCAACTGTCCCTAATAAGTCTTTAATGCACTATTGCTTGTCATATTAAACATTAAATTATGGAAAAGATGGACTTGAAAAATCAGGATCTTAGTTGTAAAACCACATCACTGACATCTGAGCATTTGTACTGACCTTTGAATTATTTAGATTGTTAACTAAAAGGCTCTACACACTCACTTCAGATGACATTCTGAGAACTTAAATTTTGGAGAATGACCTTTATGATTAGAGAATCTTCAAAAAAGAAAAGAATATATGACTTCAAAGAAAAAAAGTATTTAAAAGCATTAGGGAAATATCTGATCTGCATCCTTTATTATCTATGCCAAATGTATGGACAGTTGGTTCTTCCCAAAGACTATGGTCCCATTGCAAAATTGTTCAATGGTGTTATTATATGACACTCAATTTGGTCTTGTTAAGGCATTGGACTAGGTGTACAGTGACTTGAGTTCTAGTCGCGTTAGAGGCATGAAAGCCACCCAGGTGTCCACGAGCCAACCACTTTTTCATAGCCCTAGAAAAAAGGCAATGGCAATATAATAAGATAAGATAAGATATGATATGATATGATATGATATATGTTATTTTAAACTAACATCTTATAATGAGGTTAGATATTATATCACTATAATGGTAATGAGCATAAATTACATTAGATTCTCAATGGGTCAGTCTAAACAGCTTGCTTCTCCTTTTGTTCTTTAGCAGGTGATATTTGATACTAGATTCAATATATAACCATCATGATTATTAATTAATACTATTATCCTCTATGCATTTTCTCAAGCCTTCTTTTGAACTCCTTCAAAATGATAGTTGCAGTGATGTGTTTTTAACTACATGTTTTTCATGTTATCCAAGTCAACTATGTTAAAGAGAACTTATTGGAAATTTTCTCTCAGTACTACAACTCTATTTTTTTAACCTTACTTATTTTTTTCCATTTGGATTTCAAGCATTCATGAATAATTAGCTATTTCAATTTTCATTGTTCAAGCACACCAATAGCTAAATTCTGCTGGCAGCTGTTCAATTATCTATTTCAGTCATATCAATGATGAATGTCAAGTAGTGTTTTTATGACTGATAAGCTAAGAGTTTGGGAATGTGTTGCATGCATGTACACATTTTTGTTAAGAATTTATTGTAGTTACAGTACTTGGAGTGTAAGAACTTCAAGTTTGCAATTTATGTCAAACAATAAGTCGTTCTCTGAGAGTAATTAAAGATAGTGAGAACATATCTTTCTGTCTTTAGATAAATGGCATCCATCCATCCATTGACATATCCATCCGTCCATCCATCCATCCATCCATCCATCCATCCATCCATCCATCCTTCTAGTATTGTTTCTATTATTGTTCTGCCTAAATAATTCTATCCAAAAGACACGGAGCAGGATTGTATTGTTGGAAATGTAGAGAGAGCACTAAAATATATAGCAACTAAAAGGTAATGACCTGCTCTATCATACTTTGCCCGAGTGTCTTGACACAAGCAATAGACTTTCAAAGTCCAGATTTTATATAAAATTTTGTGTTTATTTTCTGGCAGAGGAGAAGAACAAGAAAATATGAAACAATCATGATTCCTTTATGTCTTTCTGTGTTTTATTACAGTTGTAACAATAACAATAGCAATATCAATAACAGAGTTGGAAGGGACCTTTAAGGTCTTCTAGTTCAACCCCCTACTCAGGCAGGAAACCCTATAACATTTTAAATAAATAGCTGTCCAGTCTCTTCTTAAAATCTTCCAGTATTGGAGCATTCTCCAACTTCTGGAGGGAGGTTGTTCCACTGATTAATTGCTCTAACTGTCAGGAAGTTTCTCCTTAGTTCTAGGTTGCTTCTCTCTTTGGTTAGTTTCCATCCATTGCTTCTTGTCCTGCCTTCATGTGCTTTGGAGAATAAGTCCCCCCCCTCTTCTTTGTGGCAGCCCCTGAGATTTTGGAACACTGCTATCATGTCCCCCCTCGTCCTTCTCTTCATTAAACTAGACACACCTAATTCCAGCAAACATTCTTTATATTAATAAATAACACAACCATAATGAAATAAAACCCTAACCCTAATCCTAATTCATCTCCTTAATAGAGTGACCCTGGGCATCTTACAGAACACAAAAAGATTAAAGATGGATGGAACCGAAATGAGGTCTTGTTACCACATCCACCATCTCCAGCAGTGAGTGCCTGCTCGCCCCCTTGGGCTCCTACGCCAACCAGAAAAACCAAGTTTAATTACCTTTATGGAAGGCCAAAAGAATGGAAGCAATTCTCACCTCCAGTGGTAGAGTATTCCACAGGGATGGGGCCACAGCACAAAAGGTTCTTCTCGTTGATGCTGCTGCCTGCCAGAATTCCTTAGTATATGGGTCTGTTCCAGGCCTCTTCTGCTAGTGTGAGGGGTTAGACAGCTCCTCAGATAGCTTATATGTATATATGTATATGTTCCTGAAGGAATGAGTAAAGAACAATATGACTGCATGATGAGAGTATAAATTCCCAACAGGGTGTTTTCTGTCTTTCCTTAGTAGAAATTTCTTTTGATAAAGATTAATGTGGCAAACATACCTAATATTCTTTCCTCACCATATTTTTCCCACTACAATAAACCTGTGAGATGGATTGGGCTGAGAGAGTGACTGACCTATCTGGGTTTCATACATAAGAGAGGGCTAGGGTGATGCCTTAACCACTAGACCAAACTGGACCAAATTAGACCAAACTTTCCTATTAACCTTAAATGGTTTTGGCCAGGCTGGTGAGAAATCCAGAATGCACCTGGCAGTATTTATTTGAAAAAAAAAGCTATCATAGAGACTAGATAGACTGGACAAACATAGCACAATGATACAGTGGGAATTCCATGGGAGAAACCTTTAGTGACTTAGCTATACCAACAAAGGTTTATGAAATTACAAAATAGTAACTGGTTCATGCAAGCCTCTTTGCCTTCATTCTTATTCCAATACGAAAGACTTTATTCAGGTTCCCAAGATTTGTTTTTAAGTATCATTCTGCCTTGTATCTAAAACTGGAAGCTGCAATTTCAAACTAGTGAACCAAGAACATATTCTGGGCTAGCTGTGTACGCATTCAGGATTATTAGCCTCACTAATTATGTCCCAATTTGAATGTATTGGGAAACTCTACTTTTATACAAAGTTTTGTCTTCTATTATCAAAGTGTGTACTCAGATATACAGCACATGCTCATTTATTTTCCTGGTCACTACCCTTTCAAGTGTACAATGAGACTCACTTGGGAGTAATTTGAAGGAAAGAAATGGGAAAAAAATTGAAGTCGTGTTCCCCTTTCTTCCTAATCACCCATTTTAGTTTACTTGTTTAAAAATAAGTCAAATCACAGTGGGATGCAGATTTGATAGAATCTACATTTCATTGGTTTTATTAAAAGAGACTTACTGATTATTGCTTTATAAAGAATAATGCTTTGGGAATAAAGGAGGGAACTTAACTGTACATAACAAAGGAGTAACTCTTTCCTCAGTGTTATACAGAGCAGCATCTTTTTTTTTGTTTTGAAAATATTTTATTGTTTTTTTAGTTTTTAAGAAAAAGTACTCAGGACACACCGTGGTGTTTGGGTAATCAAACATTCCAAAGTAAAAACATACAGTAAATAAACTACTCAACTCAATACATTCACTGTCTCCTCTCTATTTCCCTCAGATAACATAATACGTTTAAAATATTCCATTTCTAAATTAAATTTCTATTACTACTAAACCTGTTTTAAAACTTTATCAGTTTACAATTACCAAAATCAAATTTCACTTTAACTCAACAAGTTATCAATTCAGGTATCCCTTCCAGATATATTCTAGTTCTTAATTTCTCTCATCCCACCTTTTATCACCAATCTCATTTATTTCTTCTTCTATTACACAATAGCTATCTTAATTAAAAAATAATGTTAATTAACTTCAATTCATTACAGAAACTTCAAATTTCATCCAATTGATTGTCATACCTTATCACATTTATGTTATTGTACAAAAAAATCATCTAAGTTAAAACACTGCATTAATTATTAAAACCATTGCAATCTAAAAATCAATATTTTTTCAATTCCAATACATAATTTTCATCAAATAAATCTGTTATTCCAAAAAGTATTCTTAATCTATTTAAAATATCTTTTCTAAAAATCACCCTCATATATATATGTTTATATTTTTTCTTGCTTCTAACTCTAAATCATAATCCTTAAAACAAACCATAAATCAAAAATTGCCTTTAAATCCATTACACAATTTTAAATTTTTCTTTTCAGTCTAATTCTGGCTTTTTTCCTGTGCCAGGAGGGTTTCCATAGGGACGCTTCCCTTTCAGCCAGTAGATCTGTCTTTGTTGCTTGCAGTAGCCTTTGCAATAATAGCAATTCCATCCTCTGCATTAGACGTCTGTATCTCTCCTCCTTGAAGCGTCGTTGCTTTGTAGTTTGAAGTCTCAGTATTTGCGTCTTCTGTTCCTCAAAGTTGCAGGTGGAAGGTTTGTAAGATAGAATAAGTTCCTCTTTTGTTTCTGTTGATTCCTCTTCTAATATATTTTGATTTATATCATAGTCAGGTATAGCCTGGACGTCCATTTGAACATTTGAAGTGAAATCCCTAGATCTTAGTTCTGTAGTAAACTTTTTCACTGTAGCACATATTTCAGAGCAGCATCTTTATATTGTATCTATGGGAGAGTAAATGGGATGTCAAGGAGGTCATAGCTTGTCATGGTTTTGTGGTGCAAGTCCAGCACCACTGGCATCTTAGGCAATGTAAGCTCTCTATAGTGTATCTTTCAATAGCCCACAGGGAACTGAACTGGGCTGACTGAGCTCTTATATTTGAACCTGGCAAGCTGATTTCTGACTGGAATCCAGAATTCTAGTTCCTGAATCCCTCCATCCCTCCATCCATTCATCCATTCATCCATTCATCCATTCAACCAACACTAGCAGCCTGTTGAATAATTGGATAGGCAAGAAACAGCCAAAGCATTCCCTGGCAAAACTCTAAAAAAAGAAAAAGGAAAATAAAAGAGTAACATCTCATTCTCTTCCTGGTTTCCCTTAGACATGACCAACTACAAGGAACACATTAAGTGAACAGTAAAGCTGAGAGGGACAGTGAGGGCAGGGAAGCAGACAAAGTAGCAGAGGAAGGGAAATGTACCATCTACATGGATGTGAAAAAGGGGAGAGTAGGTGAGCTGAGAGAAGGAAGGGAGTGATGCAGAAGGAAGAAAAATTTAATTCTGCTAGACCCATCTGACAAATGCTCCAAACTTTTGTAAGTACTGTTTCCCTGAAAATAAGGCTAGGGCTTATTTTTGGGGTAGGCCCAGTAGTGGAATTCAAATATGTGAACAACCTGTTCTCTGTGTGGATGTCACTTCTGGAAGTCCATTCTGGCCCTGGGCAACAATGAACTGGTGTCGTGATTCTGTGCCAGCCTGTGTTCCCAACAGCAGAGTCCGGGGAATCTGAGGAAGAGGTGGAGGAGGCATTTGGAGGGCCATCAGGGTGAAAGGGAGGCTCTGATGAATTACAAGACTCACGGTTTGATGAAGAGCCTGGGCCCTCCAGTCATGTTCCAGATGAAGCTCAGCTGTGTGGGGAGAATGAGTCAGACTTGGAGGATTCACACCTGATGGACATGATTGATGCTCGTAGATGCAGGCAATTAGCTAGAGCAGATCAGCAGCAGTCAATACGACAACTCCAGGGAAGGAGGAGAAGGCATTGAGAAGCCACGCCTTGGGACTGCTTTATAAAAAGGGAAGGTGTGGGTGGTGCTGGTTGCTGAAGGCAACCATTGCAAAGTACTTCATGGGATCATATTCTGTTAGTATTGCCGGTGACTACTTTTCTGTTTTGCATTGTGTTTCGTGTGGACAATTTCCTCCATTTGGATTGTGTTTTGCTGCTTTTGTTTCTGGACTATTTGGCAGGTTTGTTACCCATATTAAAAGGGGTTTGTTTTCTTTTGAGTCTCCAGCCTATTTTCTCAACAGGAGTTTTGTCCTTGTGCTTTTAACAAGGACAGCCATAGGCTGGGATAGAACAACTGGTGTGAACCGGCTGAATCCCACCACTGGGTAGGCCTTACTTTTGGGGAAACATGGTAAGTATGCTTGTGCAGAAACCACCATTAGGTCAAAGTGAGAAAGCCATATACAAAACAAGATTTAAAATAAAGGAGTCACCTTAAGAACTCATATATGATAAAGACATATGGTAAAAAAATTAATAGAGGCTTCACCACGTATTACCACAGGTGGTAATATGCATGCAATAAAATACAGAAATGCATAAATCTTCCCAATCTCTGTTTGGTGTACATTCTTACTTGGGAATAAAGCCTGCTCAGCTGACCCAATAAATTCTTCTTTTTTGGAAACTGATCTTGCCTCAGAGTCTTTTCCTCAAAGAAATCCAGATCAAAATGTTTGTGCAAAAATACAGAGTGCAATGGCAGGTGTGACAAGGGCAATGGTGTCGCATTTGGCTTGCTGCTCACATTTAATCATGTCACATTCAAGCTTTGGGAGAATATGGAGATTGCAGCTTATGCTCTTCTGATACTGGTCATCCTCTTTTCTGAGGCCCAGAACAACCCTGTAGCTGTGAATCTTTTAAATTGTTCAACACAGGAAACAAGGATTTCAGATTTTGCAGCAAGAGAACATAACTCATGAAAAAGGAATCAATATTTCTATGTTCACAGTTAAGCAAAATTGGGTTTCATATTGGTAAGCAGATCAAATTAATGCTTAGACCTGTAGTTTTGTAACTAACAGCACTGCAACTTTAATTGCTCCTGGAATGTAACATTAATCACTCTAGGTTTGTCATATAAGCAGCATCAATGAAAGTTATGGGTCAGTTGCTTGACACATGAAAATAGTTGACACAAATGCCTCCTCTGTTCTTGCCTTCACTTTCTCTATTTGGCCTGAAAATGGAATCTATTGTAAGTTAGATATTTACTCATACCATTTTTCTCCCCAAAGCATTAAATAAGATACTGTACGTGCAAGAAAACAAGCCTGCTTCCTAGCAGAACACATCACAATGAGATAGATACAAATTTTCTCACTGCGGGAAAGACTTTTACAGATGTTAGCTTTTGCTTCAGTTTCTGAAGACTTGACAATGAATGGAGCTCTATTTATATGTCTTTTTCCCCCTTTTCTGCAGCTGCTGCTGTGTATTTCCTATTAATTAGTCATATTTGAAAATACCAATTAAAATAAAGGTCTTCACACTTATATTCCCGCTGTTCAGTAGTCAGTCATTGCCCTTGGAATTTTTTCATTTATTTTTCTTAGATTATATGATTGGATAAATGTAAGTTGTAAGCCATGTCAGTCATTAAATGGGTCATTATGTGACTGACCTGATTTGAGTCATTTTGTTTTTGCCACGGTCATTAAGCAAATCTATTGTTCGTAATGAGCGGGTTTTGCAGGAAAACAAAAGAAAATATCAGTTCCTGGCAAAAATGTTGTAAATCACAGTCACATGACTATTGGACACTGCAAACAGCAGTAAATGCAGGTTTGTTGCCAAGCACCCAAAATGTAATCATATGCCTATGGGGATGGGGTTGGGCAGAATGTTGTAACTTTGAATCTGGGTTGTAAGTACATTTTTTTGGGGGGGGGGGTAAGAGGTCTGTCATACACTCCAACAGCCAGTAAGTGACCAGTCATTAAGTGAAGACTGCCTGCAATTTCTTCTGAGAGGAGAATCTGGATCGTATTGATTGAGTCTTATGAGATAAGTAAGCAAGAAAGCCACCACCAGATGCTAGGAAGTATTGTGCATGTTAGCATACATGGGCTAGAATGGAAGACAAAGAAAGGCTTGCTTTGTTATAAAATATGATAGCTGGTCAATATGGCTGCCTACCATGTGTGTTCAGTGGTGCCTTAATAATGATCCTATTATCACATTTGTCATTGAAAATGTCCTTTCATGAACTCAAGTTAGTTTTATTCTTTAAACTTTAGAGCCGGTTTGGTTTAGTGGTTAAGACACCAGGCTAGAAAGTAGAAGATCATGAGTTCAAGTCACACCTTAGCCATGAAAGCCAACAGAGTGACTTGAGGCCAGTCAGTCTCTCTCAGCCCAACACATCACACAGGGTTGGTGTTGTGGGGAAAATAGGAGGAGGAAGTTACAGTGGACATATTTGCTGTCTTGAGTTATTTGTAAAAATAATAAAGGCAGAATACAAATAAATAAAATAAATAGTAACAATAACTAAATCCCTGACCAAAGGAATAATCAAAGGAATCCCACAAAATGGAAAGGTAATAGAGAAACCTGATGAATCTAAAAATGTCATCTTTGGAGCTCTCTGGTTTCTTGCTTTCTTTGCTAGAGACCACTATCCCAAGAAATATGATAAGTATTTAAATGTTAAAACTTAGTTTACTATATGTAAATTGTTTCATTGGGCTTTGTGTATTACAGCATTTGGAAAGTCACTCAAGAGAGGATTGTCTTGGAAAGAACATGGCACAGAAGTTGTTAGCTTCACAATTTTATAGGATTATGAGATAAGCAAAAACAGCCTTAGAGAGAAAATGGAGGTGTTTCTTGGTGTTATTTTTGATCCATTCATGTAATATGCTCAGTTTTTATTATGAGAGGTCCATCTAAAATATCCCCCAAAAGTGAACTTAGGTTTTCCTGAGCAACAACAGTAATTATTCAGTTTCAGTCTAATTTCCCAAGATCTGTAATGTTGGTTAGGGCAAGCTGAAGGAATTTTACCTAATTTTCATTTCTAAGATTTACCATATTTAGTGTGGGTGCAAAAATATCACATTGTCTGCTTCAGTATTCTGTCATTTGATTGCAAAAGCAAGGAGAAAATAGCAGACACTATTCTACTAAGAAAAAAAAATCATTGAGAAGAGTTCATAATGAAAACATAATTTCTACTGTTTCATTAGCCTAATCTAGTTAAAGAGAAGAATATATGAAGCAATCTGTATCTAATCTGTGTATTTAATTATATGTCTTTTTCATCATATACCTTTATTAGAGCATTGTTCAGAAAAGATAGACAATAAGAGTAAACCCAAGTAAGAGTTCAATATTTGGGCCTACATTGTGGTAATGGATTCTGGGAGCATTTACAGGGTCACAGTAATGAGTGTTCATGGTGTCTGGTGGATAAAATCACTCACATCACTCACATCAAACTTGACAGACTGATGTCACTCCCTCTACAATAGTCCTCAAGTTACAGTGATAATTAAGACTGGAATTTCTGTTGCTAAGTAATGTAATCATAAAGCATGATGTCACATGACCATATCACTTAGTGACGAGAATCCTGACAGTTTCTGCTGTACTTCCAGGACTGTTAAACAGGAAGAGATGGGAGCCCTAAGTAAACAATTTGGGAGGTAAAAGCTTGAGTGGATTCCTGCAGGAACCAGCTGAAAAGTGGTAAGAGATGAAAATAATGGAAGCATAAGTAATTATTCTGTTGTTTAACTTTTGTATTTCATTACGTAACATGATAGAAAGTTGGATAGTTAGTCAGAGATTTGTTTAGATTTTAATACTGATGACATTTGGATTGCATTCACAACTAATTTGTCTGAAGAACTATTCCATTAATTAAAAATAATGTTCTGTTTTATTCACACACACTAGATACTCTCATTTGTAGCTGGCATAATAGTTAACACAATTTCCTGGTCTTTAACTTCAGGCTATCATTGATAAAAATCACTTTTTTCTTTTCTACAATAACAAACAAGATTGAGGCTAACATCTTTTGGAACTGCTTTAGGCAAGGTAGAAGGAAAAGAATTAAAGCAGTTGTCAAAATCAACACAGAATTTCAATATGGAAAGAAATCAATAAAAGTATATATGCTTGATATTAAGGAGAAAATATTTAATCCTTACACATATAACTTTATTTTCATTTTAAATATTACCTTTTTTTTCTCCACCAAAGAGAATCCAG
The DNA here is from genome assembly GCF_016545835.1 of Crotalus tigris. Lineage (NCBI taxonomy): Eukaryota > Metazoa > Chordata > Lepidosauria > Squamata > Viperidae > Crotalus > Crotalus tigris. Next base: position 227,170 of record NW_024096883.1, read on the forward strand.
ATTAAAAGACTCCTCAGAAATGCTAATAGAGACATCTGCAGCTAGTCACAGTGATGGAAAACAATGACACAAATGATGACATTGCTATCAGGTGCAGGTAACCAGGAACAGGAATTGAGTTCAAAACATTAAAAGTTTATTACATGTAACCTATAGACAAGAATCTGAACTACTAAACTTCAGACAGGAAGGCGGTGCAGAGAGTGGTGAGGATGGCTGAAAAGATTATTGACAGTTCACTCCCTTCTATCCAGGACATAGCACATAAGCGTTGCTTGAGCAGGATCCGCAGGATTGTCTGGGACCCTACCCATCCTCTTCACAACCTGTTTTCTTTGTTACCTTCTGGGAGGAGACTTCATGGTATCTGAAGCAGAACATCCAGATTCAGTCACAGTCTTGTTCCATACAGTATTAACCTTGTGAACTCTAAAGCTTCCTCCTTCCATTATGTATTCAGGATGGACAATGATTAATATTTATATGTTACTTATATGTAAGGGTGTAGGTCTATACATAGGTGGTATGTAGTATGCTTAAATGTGTGTTATGTATGTGTACACTTTAAGAGCAAGCAACTAAATTTCATTTTTAATGTGTGTCATTGTGCCCACAGTAAAAAAATGACAAGAAAGGTTATCTATCTATCTATCTATCTATCTATCTATCTATCTATCTATCTATCTATCTATCTATCTATCTATCTATCTATCTACTAATGGTCAAACCAAATTGGTGCTATATGATGGTCAACGGAATTCACGGGGAATGGATGTTGGTCTTTTGTGGGAGTGTAGTGATTCCAAACTGCTAACATGTTTGACCCTGCCCTCGGCTCAGCATACCCACCTCCTACAATTGCAACACAAACCTGCCCTTTGAAATATGTATCATAATGTCAAACTCAAGTATATAGGTTGTAGGGATTGTGTTGTGATATCATGATGCATATTTCTCATTTGCCATTTTGCAGATTGACAAAGACTGTGTCCAAAATTGCTTGGCAGGAACTCTTCAAGTGTAGATAAATAAATATCACCTTCTTATTTCTGTATTTCTATCTTCAATCGCCTCCCTGCTCGCTGCAGGCCTGCCTTTACATTCTGGTCACAATCAAAGTACAGGAGCTCTGAAATTTGTATTTGCTGTTTCCCATTATGCTCACAGAGTTGATGCATGAACTCCAACCAGGTAAAAGCCTGAACTGCACAAACATAAGAAATGTCTTTTGGGGTTTTCCTAGCTTTTTGCCTCCTCCGAATTCAGTGCTAAAATTCGGAATGCTTCTTTGCAAATAGCAGCTTTCCCAAGGTCTGTTTAAACACATGTTTCCAGATTGCTTTATGCATACCTGAAACCATGCTTTCCTTCCCACTGGGCTTTTACACATTCATTACAGCCTGCTAATGCACTTTCTTCAGCCTAAGGGAAATGCTGCACTGCAAAGGATAAGCAGAGGCCAAGAAGAATAGTTCTGTTTGCTTCCTTATCTCTCCCTTGTCCGTTTCTATTCCGAAGCAGGGAATGACCCCAAAATAATGATTGCATCCAAGGACCTCATCGTGAACAACACTTCAGTAGCCTTTGGTTTCATGTCAGGGCTCAAGCAAGGAGTGTATAATGGCAGGGTTGGATGCATCTGAAAAGGAAGAAAAGGAATTGTTCTACACCAGCTGAATTTCTTAAGAGTGCAGTAATAACTATAATTAAAACAGAAAATGGGCAGGGAGGGGAGTGAGGAGATGTTTCCAACTGCAGCAATTTTGTGCAAAATGCACTGCAATTATCTTTCTATTCCTAGCTCACTTGAAGAGAAAGCCATTTCTTCTCCCTCCTCTTCCTCCTCCTCCTCCCCCCTCCCCCCTCCTTGTTGCTCTCACACTGCACTTTTTGATGATGGCAGAAGCACCCTCATGATCAGAAGGCAGAGTTGCTATGGAAGGTTTGATATTAATTGCTCAGAACATCGTTACTCTGAGCACAGAGCAGCATGACTGACAAATTTGGCTTGGGAAAGATGTTAGCAGTTTTCCTGTTGCATTGGTGATTATGGGAAGGAACATTACAGTACTCATTTAAGAAGTGTCTTATTGTTTTGAAAGTGATTTAAAATAAACCCTACAGATTTTTTTTAAATTAATCTATTTTTTATGGTAATAGGATGATGCTCAAACAGATTATTTTCCTTTCCAGTGCTGGCCCCAATTCCTCTTTTCAAAAATTGAACTGGTGTTTTAGGATGTCTTGAGTTGTTTGACTGAGGTGTCAAAATGAAGCATCTTGTTAGTTTAATTGCCAGGGGCTAAAAATATAATATACTAGCATGACAGGTTGGACATAATATTTTTGGCTTTGTGGTGTGCAATGTTGATGAATTCTAAGCTCTTTGGAAAGATTTGTAGTTCACAGGCTACAGTTCACATGCAGAAGTTCCAGATGGAGTCTGTATCACCATCTCTAAAAATATTTTAGGTAGAAAAATTGACAAAAATCTTTGTTTTCAGTTAGAGGAGAGGAGAGGAGGAAGAAAGGTACCCATGCAGGTACTCATATATAGTACTACAAACTTCAGCATTTTCAGCCAAAGGTGAGTGGTGCTCCCGATTTTAGTTTGACAACATCAAGAATAAAGAAGAGTGACCTAAGTAAACAAAATTCAGTATTAGAAAGATAGTCTAGACAGTCTAACCTTAAGAGAATAATAGAATAACAGAGTTGGATGGGACCCTGAAGGTCTTCTAGTCCAACCTCCATTGTTGGAGCACCCACAACTTCTGGAGGCAAGAAGTTCCACTGGTTAATTGTTCTAACTGTCAGGAAATTTCTCCTTAGTTCTAGGTTGCTTCTCTCCTTGATTAGTGTCTACCCACTGCTTCTTGTCCTGCCTTCAGGTGCTTTGTGGCAGCCCCTGAGATATTGGAACACTGCTATCATGTCACCCCTCATCTTTCTCTTCATTAAACTAGATATACTCAATTCCTGCAACCATTCTTTGTATGTTTTAGTCTCCAGTGCCGTAATCATCTTTATTGCTCTTCTCATTTAATATGTGCAGGCCGAGTCTTGACTGTATATGAATTATATCCCATAACAGGGGTCCTCAACCTGTGGGTTGTGGCCTACTACCAGGCCTTGAGCCTTTCAGAACCGAGCCACTGACACAGAACCATCTTCTCTCCGCCCATCCACCTGCCTGTCCACAAAGCCAAAAATGTTGGGGAACTCTGTCCTACAAGAATTCACTGTTACCTAAAATTACCAGTTACCTGAACAGGCAAAGGAGGATATGGTTACCAGATATCTGATATGGTAATCTGATACCTGGGCAGGCAAAGGAGAATACTCTTAAAATAGATTGTGAAACTAAAAGGACAAAGAATAATATGATTATTGTTATAATTTTTAACAAATTTTATTTTAATAGGGTGGTTAAGGACATGACTAAATGTCATCTACTGGATTGATTTAATCCATTTTGTAGCTAAAAATGAAAATATGGGATAATCATTTATGAACTCTACAGTCCAATGATGTGTGAGCTAAAGATATACCTGCTGGTGAGTGAAACGTGTGGACTAATATTTCTGGTTTCCTTTTGGCAAATTGAGTATACAGGATTTAGTCAAGGTTAGTCAAGTCCTGTATATTATATATTTTTGCTGAGCAATGGCTGAAGCATGTTCTGAATACACAGCAATTATCCACTTGCTACTGGTGAGGGGTATACATATGTCCCTATCCTACTTTATTGCTTTATCCAATCCACCCAATCATTTGAAATGCTAAATTGTACTTTAGAGGGCCTTCCTCCACATATGGGTTTCTGAGCAATTGTCGGATGCATTGCCCTATGTTTGAAAAAAAGAAAACTCTGCCATATGTGATAGAATATATATGGCCAGTAAAGCTCTTGGCTTTTGAAGTCAGGCCAAGAAAACATTTCTTATATTAACTGACATTTATTCTTTACAGTAATAGTGTCACAATACTTTGATATCATGAATCATCAATGCCTTTAGGTGCATCAGTTCTCATTTGGATCCAAATTGTCTTCTTTTTCTTTCTGCTACATTATTTACTTTACTATAAATCCTATTTTACCTGTATTGCATTATTTCAAGATAAAAAAGGCACCAACATATTCCAGTGATGCTTTCTTTTCTTTCCAACAATTTTGCTACAGTATATGGTTCAATAGTTTGATAATCCAGATTTTCTAGGTTTTAAGACTCTGAACTAACCAATATAACCAGTATTTTAACTCATCTACATTTTTCTTTCCTCTGTGTATGAGTTAATTCTCAATCTAGCTATAGTTGCAATGACTGCATGCATTTGCTTCACCAATTGGGTTAATAAAACATATCGTCTTTCATGATTTATGACCAAACTAATAATGAAATGATTTAACTGTACCTTTAATTCACAGATATATTTTGTGCAACTTTACACCTGATCAGTACTAAATCCAGTGTCAAAGACTTTGTGGTTGTTATTGCACTTAATAATTCAAAACGGTGGGATAGAACTGATATCAAAATAGTCACAATACTCAAAATATTGCAGTGCTTCAAGTCAATATATCGAGATGTTCCTAAAAGCCATGGTTTAATTAAAGACTAACTGCCATTTTTTTTCTACCTCCATAAATATTGGATGCTTCTGATAGTAATTTACTCAAGAAAAAATATGGCTTTTGGATATATGTAGAGTATCTTATATGTTTTTTTCAATGACAACTCTTCTAAGAGTAAAGAAAATTAGTTGTACATCAAATCAATGAATCAGCTGAAAAGTAACTTCAGCTTTTAAAAATTCATATTTTATCACATATTTAAATTCCAAAAACTTATATGGAAAAGAATACCCAGAAGTTATAGAAATACAGTATTTTACCATGAATTTAGGGATTGGCAGTAGGATATGCAAATATAGATGCATGCATACAAAAGCTTACATACAAAAGTGGCCAGGCCCTATGGAGTATCTTAATAAGATACTATTGAGACTGGACTTCAGAGCATCACTCCCCCATCACAGGGAGAGGGAGCCGACTAGGTGGTTCCGCCCCAGGCGCCTCATGGACCCAGATCGGTTCCAGGAGGAGCTTGGGGAAATACCTGACTCCCTTGTCCACAACTCGTCCGGGTCCCTGGTTGCGGCCTGGAATGAGGCGGCGTCCGGGGCCCTGAATCGAATTGCGCCTTTGCGACCTCTCTGTGGTGGTGGTCCCCGGAGAGCGCCTTGGTTTACTGAGGAGCTCCGGGAGATGAAGCGCCACAAGAGACATCTAGAGCGACGTTGGAGGGCCAGTAACTCTGAATCTGACCGATCACTATTGAGCCTATCTTAGGACTTATTTAGTGGCGATAAGGGCGGCAAAGCGTGTTCACTTTTCCGCACTTATTACGTCCGCAGAATCTCGCGGGTGACCCGCTCCCTTCTTAAAGTGGAGGAGGCGGAGGAACCCTTGCAGGGGAGAGCTGAGGAGTTTGTTCAGTTTCTTTTGGACAAAATCGCTCAGATTCAGAGAGACCTGGACTCCGACTGGGCAGTGCCAGCCGAGTTGCCGGGGGCTGGTCTTAGTCATGTTATCTGGAGCGAGTTTGAGCCTGTGACCCCTGATGAAGTGGACAAGGCCGTGAGGGCAATGAATGCCGCCACCTGTTTATTGGACCCGTGCCCCTCCTGGATGGTTTCTGCCAGTAGGGAGGTGACACGAGGCTGGCTCCAGGCAATAATCAATGCCTCCTTGATGGAGGGGTCTTTCCCGCAACCTTTAAAGGAAGCGGTGGTGAGGCCCCTCCTCAAGAAGCCTTCCCTGGACCCAGCTGTTTTGAAGAACTTTTGTCCTGTCTCCAACCTCCCCTTTGTGGGGAAGGTTGTAGAGAAGGTGGTGGCGTCCCAACTCTTGCGATCCTTGGATGAAACTAATTATCTGGACCCTTTTCAATCTGGTTTCAGGCCCGGTTACAGCACTGAGACTGCTTTGGTCGCACTGACCGATGACCTCTGGTGAGCCCGGATAGGGGTCATTCCTCTATCCTGGTGTTTCTTGACCTCTCAGAGGCTTTCGATACCATTGACCATGGTATCCTTCTGTGCTTTCTCGGAGAGGTGGGGGTGGGCGGCACCGTATTGCGGTGGTTCTCCTCCTACCTCTCTGATAGGTCGCAGTCGGTGTTGGCGGGCGGACAGAGATCGATCCCTAGGCGCCTCGATCATGGGGTGCCTCAGGGCTCGGTCCTGTCCCCCCTCCTTTTTAACATCTACATGAAACCGCTGGGTGAGATCATTCAACGACACGGGGTGAGGTATCATCAGTACGCGGATGATACCCAATTATATATCTCCACCCCGTGTCCTTTCAGTGAAGCAGTCGACGTGATGTGCTGGTGCCTGGAAGATGTGAGGGTCTTGATGGGGGTGAACAGGCTTAGACTCAACCCTGACAAGACCGAGTGGCTCTGGGTCTTGCCTCCCAAAGGTCAACTGGATGGTCCATCATTAGTCCTGGGGAGGCAAATTTACCTCCCTCAGTGCAGGCACGCAACTTGGGTGTCCTCCTGGACTCACAGCTAAATTTGGAACAACATCTATTGGCTGTGGCCAGGGGGACCTTTGCCCAGGTTTGCCTGGTGCACCAGTTGCAGCCTTATTTGGACCAAGAGGCTTTACTCACAGTCACTCATGCCCTTGTCACCTCAAGACTGGATTACTGTAATGCGCTCTACATGGGGCTACCCTTGAAGAGCGTTCGGAGGCTGCAGTTGGTTCAGAATGCAGCCGCGAGAGCGATTGTGGGCACGCCAAGGTACGCCCACGTGTCACCTATCCTCCGTGAGCTGCACTGGCTTCCTGTGGGTCTCCGGATGCAATTCAAGGTGTTGGTTATCACCTTTAAAGCCCTTCATGGCATAGGACCAGGTTACTTACAGGACCGCATACTGCTGCACAGTTCCCAGAGACCGGTGAGGTCCCATAGATTGGGCCTCCTTCAGGCCCTGTCGGCCAGACAATGTCGGCTGGCGGGCCCTCGGGGAAGGGCCTTTTCTGTGGTGGCTCCGACCTGGTGGAATCAACTTCCCCCCGAGGTTCAAACAACTCCCACCCTGCCGGCCTTTAAGAAAGCCATTAAAACTCTCCTGTTCCGGCAGGCCTGGGGCTGATGTCCCCGGGGGGAGCCGGGATATGATCGGACTCGCAGTATGATTGTATTATTTTATTGTTTTATTGTTAGATGATTGTTTTAATTTTGTACACCGCCCTGAGTCCTTTGGGATTGGGCGGCATATAAATAAAATTAATTAAATAAATAAATAAGAGGTAAATTTCATATGTACAGTGGGGTTGCTTCCTAGCAATTATGCAAAGGATAGTGTAACTAATACTACATTGAAGTTTCCCCGTCTTCTGAACTGTTGCTGGTAGCGCAGATGATTATAAATGTGCTATATTTATTTTTTTATTAATTTTTTTTCATCAACATATGTTAATTTTTCCAATCAACAAAGTTGTCTGGAGTTTGTAAAGCTAATACATGTTCAATTCCTGATCCTTTATTCTTTTCTCTAACCAAGAATAAAATAAATTCTAAATTTGATAGTAGTCTGTATCTTTTTTGTCTTTCAACCTCATAGTTAATCTGTCCATCTCTGCACATTCCAGTATTTTCCTGATTATTTCTTCTTCTGATGGCAATCCTTCATTCTTCCAGTATTGTGCAAAAATTATTCTCACTGCTGTGGTGATGTATAAAATTAAATATAATTTCTGTTTATTAGTCTTTTCAGGCATAATGCCTAGTAGAAAAAATTTAGGTTTAAAATCCACTTGTTCGCCCAATATTTTTTCTAACCACATATGTATATTTTTCCAATAAGCCTTCGCCTTCCCACATGTCCACCAAATATGATAATACGTGCCTATGTTATGTTTACATTTCCAACATCTATCTGACATATTTTTAAACATTGAGAAAAATTATTCTTCAGCCCGTTGAGGCAAGCACAGGGAAAACCTGGAATTGAGCTGTTCTGAAGATAACAATAGTTTTAAGAAGTTATTCCCTTCTTTTTGCCATAAGAAAAGGCTCTGATTAACAATATGATACCTTCAGTAAAAGAATAATTTGGGGAAACTTCAAGAAATAAGAAAATAAATTGTTAAGTTTCTCTTTTCCTTTAGTTCTCTTTCTTTTGTAACAACAATAGTGATGAAGTGCTCCACAGCTGCCTCGTACATTTATCTACTAGCTATGGTATTATTAGAATATCATAATAAGCAGTGATATTTTTCTCCTGTTTGAAGAGAAAAAAACCCAAATGTATATTTTCCTGTGAGACTATGGCAATCATATATAGAAGAAAAATAGAAATGCATTCTGTGAATTGAAAAACTCCAATATATATGCTAAAATCAATTGCTTATTAAGAGTTCAGTCTATCTTTGTTCACATCTGGGAATCGTTCATGGAAATTTCAAATACATTTTTATGGCCTTTAATAGAAACACATTTAAGATATTACTTTTGCATCTTTTTTTTCCCTCTTAGTTTTTGTCATTTTTTATTCACTTATATGAGGCTGAAGGCACTTACAAATTCTCTCAGATATGGTTAGTGTATTGGTGAATGGCTACTGTGCAGACATATATCCGATTAATTATATTGGGCCAATACAAATGTGAGTGTTGTTTTCTCAGTCTTGTTTGTCACTCTTCTTTGGTTGTTTTGTTCTGGACCTTTGTCAGTTCCAAATTATCTGTGATGGATGGAAACACTCTGAAAGGATAAATGGTTATCATTTAACTGTGAGATTTGATAGGCCCATTAACCTGGCTGTGAGATAAGATTGAAGAAGAATGTTTTGCATCAGATACGTTCAAGGTAGCAAATAAATTAACTTCAATGTTAGAAAACAAATGATGTCTTTGAATTATTATTGTCTTATATGATGATACATATTTTAACCAAATTAAAATGTCTACAGTTAACTATTTTCCATTAAACAAAGGTGATTAACAGAATAATAGAGTTGGAAGGGACCTTGGAGGTCATATAGTCCAACCCTCTGCTCAGGCAGAAAATCCTATAACATTTCAGACAAATGGCTATCCAGTCTCTTCTTAAAAACTTCCAGTGTTGCAGCATTCACAGCTTCTGGAGGCAGTTGTTCCACTAATTAATTGTTCTAACTTTCAGGAAACTTCTCCTTAGCTCTAGGTTGCTTCTCTCTTTGGTTAGTTTCTATCTGTTGCTTCTTGTCCTGCCTTCAGATATTGGAACACTGCTATCATGTTACCCTTCATCCTTCTCTTCATTAAACTAGACATACCCAATTAATTAGTTCTGTGACAGCACAGTATCTCTCTATGTATAAGAATGAATCATTGTAATTAATGGGATTTCCAGTCTAACCTCTAATCCTGATATATTCACTGGAAGTCTCCCAATCAGATACTAACCAGATCAATCCTATTTACTGAGCTTCTGAATCTAGAGAAAGCTGGCACATCTTAATTAATCCAGTTTTACTTCATGTGGTATTCGGAGTGTCTTAAGAAACATGGCCCATTAACATTTGGAAAGTACCAGGAAGAAAAATGCAAACAAGAAACAACTGGACAAAAAGGACAAATATATCTAAAGAAGAATAAGGGGGAAAATGTAAATAATAGATTACCATTACAAAATTGCTGTTAAAAAAAAGGAGCACACACTGTGTGTATGTGTGTTATGTTTTGTTTTGTCTTGTTTTGTTGGTTTAAAAAATAAAAATGTGAATAAAGTATATATGTGTATATATATATATATATATATATATATATATATATATATATATATATATATATAGTTTTCTGAGGTTTTCGCGGGTGTTTGTATGTAGGTCTTTGGTTGTTCGGGTTTTCTCCCGCGTAAAATTGGAAGTGTCTTGGCGACGTTTCGATGAAGTCCCATTCGTCATCTTCAGCCGGAAGCTGAAAACACCAGCCTGAAGATGACGAATGGGACTTCGTTGAAACGTCGCCAAGACACTTCCAATTTTACGCGGGAGAAAACCCGAACAACCAATATATATATATGTAGGTCTTTGGTTGTTCGGGTTTTCTCCCGCATAAAATTGGAAGTGTCTTGGCGGAGAAAACCCGAATAACCAAAGACCTACATATATATATATATATATATATATATATATATATATATATATGTTTTCTGAGGTTTTCGCGGGTATTTGTATATAGGTCTTTGGTTGTTCGGGTTTTCTCCCGCGTAAAATTGGAAGTGTCTTGGCAACGTTTCGACGAAGTCACATTCGTCATCTTCAGGCTGGTGTTTTTAGCTTCTTGCTTTGAGCAGCAATGTGTGGTTTTAGCTGTTTCTTCCTTTTAACTGCCAGTGAGGGTATGAACTGATTGGATGGGAGCTTGGCTGTGTTCTGATTGGGTGGAGGTGTGTTCTGAATGGTTAGGGGCTTGGCTGTGCTCTGATTGTCTGGGGAGTGTTCTGTTTGGTTGTGCTCAGGTTAGTCTGAGTTGCAGAGGGGTTTAAGATTTTGGGGTTAGGGAGTCGTTTGTCAATAAGGGCAGGTTTCCAAATGGCTGGTAGGCGGGAGGTATCATCTCGCTTGTTCATGCTGTGTGGGCGTTTTTCTATCTCGATGGCTTCTCTGATTATTCTGTTATTAAAATGTTCACTTTTGGCAATGGTTCTGGTATTTTTAAAGTCAATTTCATGTCCTGTGGCTTTAAGGTGTTGGACCAGGGAAGATGTTGGTTCCTCTTTTTTGACTGAGTTCTTATGTTCTTCAATGCGTGCACTTATTCTTCTGTTGGTTTGTCCGATGTATGTGGTGGGACAAGTGGTGCATGGGATTTCGTATACTCCTTGATTTTCTAATTCAATTTTATCTTTGGGGTTTCTAAGGATGGTGGATATTTTTCTGTTTGTGCAGAATGCTGTTTTGATGTTGTGTTTATGGAGGATCTTACTGATTCTGTCTGTGGTGCCTTTTATGTATGGGAGGAGGGCTTTGCCGTTTTCTTGTTCTTTGTCTTGGATTTTAGTGGGGGTTTCTTTTTGGATTAGGTTTGTAATCTTATTTCTATGGAATCCATTGGATGTTAGTACATTGGTGAGAGTGTGTAGTTCGGGTTTTAGGTGTTGTTCGTCAGCTAAGCGTTTTGTTCTGGAGATGAGTGTCTTGGCTACAGAGTTGATCTGTGCTGGGTGGTGGTGTGAGAGAGCGTGCAGATAGCGGTTTGTGTGTGTTTTCTTCTGGTAGATGGTGTGTCCTAGGGAGCCATTGGATTTCTTGTAGACTAAGACATCCAGGAAGGGAAGTTGGTTGTTAGCTTCTGTTTCCATGGTGAACTGTATTTTGGGGTGTAGGCTGTTGAGGTGTGTGAGGAAGTTGTCCAGTTTTTCTTTCCCATGTGGCCAGATTATGAAGGTGTCGTCTACGTATCTGAGCCAGAGTTTGGGTTTGTGATCCGATTTTTCTAGAGCTTGGGTTTCAAAGTGTTCCATGTAGAGGTTGGCAATGACAGGTGAGAGGGGTGATCCCATGGGTGCTCCTTCTGTTTGGTTGTATTTTTGTCCATTATAGATGAAGTATGTGTTGGATAGGCAGTGGTTGGTCAGATCTAAGATGTGTTTGGGGGGGTTATATTTGTTTTGAATAGCTGTCAAGGCTTCTTTGATAGGCACTTGGGTGAAGAGGGATATGACATCGAAGCTCACTAGTAGGTCGCTGGGCTGTAAGCTTTGTTTCTTTATGATCTCTATAAACTGGAATGAGTTTTTTACGTGTGAGGTGATGGATTCTGCATAGGGCTGTAGTTGTTTGGCGAGAAATTTGGCTAGGTTTTGTAGAGGTGAGCCTATGGAGCTGACTATAGGTCTGAGTGGGGTTCCTTCTTTGTGTATCTTGGGGAGACCATAGAGTTTAGGGCATCTGGATGATTTCTCTCTGGGAATGATTCTTTGCTGGATCTCTTCGCTAATGGGGGAGGCTTTTATCTTGGTTCTGGTGGTTTTTTCCAGGTAGGTGGTGGGATCTGTATTTAGGGGTTTGTATGTGGAGTCTTGGAGTAGGTTGGTTAATTTGGTTTGGTAGTCAGATGTGTTCATAACCACCGTGGCGTTGCCCTTGTCTGCTGGTAGGATTATTATGCTGGTGTCTTCTTTCAGGTTACGTAGTGCTGTCTGTCCTCTTTGGGTAAGTTGCTTTTGGGTGGCTTGCTGGTGCAGAGGATGTTGGTGATTTTGAGTCTGATTTGTTAGCGTCATCGGGGTTGATTTTGGTCAGGCTGGTTTCAACTCCACATATAATGGTTTCAGTGGGGATGTGTTTGGGAGCGACTGCAAAGTTGAATCCTTTGGAAAGGACATTGGTTTCGGCTTTGGTGAGGATCCTATCTGAGATGTTATGCACTGTTTGTTTCATGTGTGGCTGTGAGGGAGGAGGGGTTTGTTTCTGGCGTTCTTGTAGTCTTCGGAGTTTGTTGGTGTGTGTATCTGTCTTGAGGGTGGTCTGTGTTTCGGCTCTCCAGACGGCGAGTTGTTTGGATTTGTACCAAAGTGCGGGGTGGATCTTGTTGCTGAGTTTGAGGTGGAGTGTGAGGAGATCTTTGTTAATTCGGTCTAGGAGGAATCTTTTTGTGTGAAGTTCATTTCTGATTAGGGCCAATTCTGTTCTTTTCAGGATCCGTTGGGTGGCTGCAGAGTTGGAGTGGAATTTCAGTTGGAAACATGTGGGGATTAGATTTTGATCTCGGCAGTTACGTAGGAATCCGAGGTCACATAAAATGGAAGCTCTTTGGACTTCACGTTTTTCATAGGTCCTGGTCAGATGGTGGATTTCCTCCCCATAGAGGTTCGATATTTGTTTTCTGAGGTTTTCGCGGGTATTTGTATATAGGTCTTTGGGTGTTCGGGTTTTCTCCCGCGTAAAATTGGAAGTGTCTTGGCAACGTTTCGACGAAGTCACATTCGTCATCTTCAGGCTGGTGTTTTTAGCTTCTTGCTTTGAGCAGCAATGTGTGGTTTAGCTGTTTCGTCCTTTTAACTGCCAGTGAGGGGATGAACTGATTGGGTGGGAGCTTGGCTGTGTTCTGATTGGGTGGAGGTGTGTTCTGAATGGTTAGGGGCTTGGCTGTGCTCTGATTGGCTGGGGGAGTGTTCTGTTTGGTTGTGCTCAGGTTAGTCTGAGTTGCAGAGGGTTTTAAGATTTTGGGGTTAGGGAGTCGTTTGTCAATAAGGGCAGGTTTCCAAATGGCTGGTAGGCGGGAGGTATCATCTCGCTTGTTCATGCTGTGTGGGCGTTTTTCTATCTCGATGGCTTCTCTGATTATTCTGTTATTAAAATGTTCACTTTTGGCAATGGTTCTGGTATTTTTAAAGTCAATTTCATGTCCTGTGGCTTTAAGGTGTTGGACCAGGGAAGATGTTGGTTCCTCTTTTTTGACTGAGTTCTTATGTTCTTCAATGCGTGCACTTATTCTTCTGTTGGTTTGTCCGATGTATGTGGTGGGACAAGTGGTGCATGGGATTTCGTATACTCCTTGATTTTCTAATTCAATTTTATCTTTGGGGTTTCTAAGGATGGTGGATATTTTTCTGTTTGTGCAGAATGCTGTTTTGATGTTGTGTTTATGGAGGATCTTACTGATTCTGTCTGTGGTGCCTTTTATGTATGGGAGGAGGGCTTTGCCGTTTTCTTGTTCTTTGTCTTGGATTTTAGTGGGGGTTTCTTTTTGGATTAGGTTTGTAATCTTATTTCTATTGAATCCATTGGATGTTAGTACATTGGTGAGAGTGTGTAGTTCGTGTTTTAGGTGTTGTTCGTCAGCTAAGCGTTTTGTTCTGGAGATGAGTGTCTTGGCTACAGAGTTGATCTGTGCTGGGTGGTGGTGTGAGAGAGCGTGCAGATAGCGGTTGGTGTGTGTTTTCTTCTGGTAGATGGTGTGTCCTAGGGAGCCATTGGATTTCTTGTAGACTAAGACATCCAGGAAGGGAAGTTGGTTGTTAGCTTCTGTTTCCATGGTGAACTGTATTTTGGGGTGTAGGCTGTTGAGGTGTGTGAGGAAGTTGTCCAGTTTTTCTTTCCCATGTGGCCAGATTATGAAGGTGTCGTCTACATATCTGAGCCAGAGTTTGGGTTTGTGATCCGATTTTTCGAGAGCTTGGGTTTCAAAGTGTTCCATGTAGAGGTTGGCAATGACAGGTGAGAGGGGTGATCCCATGGGTGCTCCTTCTGTTTGTTTGTATTTTTGTCCGTTATAGATGAAGTATGTGTTGGATAGGCAGTGGTTGGTCAGATCTAAGATGTGTTTGGGGGGGTTATATTTGTTTTGAATAGCTGTCAAGGCTTCTTTGATAGGCACTTGGGTGAAGAGGGATATGACATCGAAGCTCACTAGTAGGTCGCTGGGCTGTAAGTTTTGTTTCTTTATGATCTCTATAAACTGGAATGAGTTTTTTACGTGTGAGGTGATGGATTCTGCATAGGGCTGTAGTTGTTTGGCGAGAAATTTGGCTAGGTTTTGTAGAGGTGAGCCTATGGAGCTGACTATAGGTCTGAGTGGGGTTCCTTCCTTGTGTATCTTGGGGAGACCATAGAGTTTGGGGCATCTGGATGATTTCTCTCTGGGAATGATTCTTTGCTGGATCTCTTCGCTAATGGGGGAGGCTTTTATTTTGGATCTGGTGGTTTTTTCCAGGTAGGTGGTGGGATCTGTATTTAGGGGTTTGTATGTGGAGTCTGGGAGTAGGTTGGTTAATTTGGTTTGGTAGTCAGATGTGTTCATAACCACCGTGGCGTTGCCCTTGTCTGCTGGTAGGATTATTATGCTGGTGTCTTCTTTCAGGTTACGTAGTGCTGTCTGTTCCTCTTTGGGTAAGTTGCTTTTGGGTGGCTTGCTGGTGCAGAGGATGTTGGTGATTTGGAGTCTGATTTTGTTAGCGTCATCGGGGTTGATTTTGGTCAGGCTGGTTTCAACTTCACATATAATGGTTTCAGTGGGGATGTGTTTGGGAGCGACTGCAAAGTTGAATCCTTTGGAAAGGACATTGGTTTCGGCTTTGGTGAGGATCCTATCTGAGATGTTATTCACTGTTTGTTTCATGTGTGGCTGTGAGGGAGGAGGGTTTTGTTTCTGGCGTTCTTGTAGTCTTCGGAGTTTGTTGGTGTTTGTATCTGTCCCTTGAGGGTGGTCTGTGTTTTCGGCTCTCCAGAACCGAGTTGTATTTGGATTTGTCCCAAAGTTCGACGGTTGAATCTTGTTTACTAGTTTGAGGTGGAGTGTGAGGAGATCTTTGTTATTCGGTCTAGAGGAATCTTTTTGTGTGAATTCATTTCTGATTAGGCCAATTCTTTCTTTTCAGGATCCGTTTGGTGGGCCTGCTAGTTTGGAGTGGAATTTCAGTTGGCAACATGTGGGGGATTAGATTATTTATCTCGGCAGTTACGTAGGAATGGCGAGGTACATAAATTGACAGTCTTTTGGACTTCAAGTTTTTCCATAGGTCCTGGTCAGATGGTGGATTTCTCCCCCCGTGAGGTTCGATTTTGTTTTCTGGGTTTTTCCGCGGTATTTGTATATAGCCACAAAGCGAAAAAAAAAATCTTTGGTGTTCGGGTTTTCTCCCGCGTAAAATTGGAAGTGTCTTGGCAACGTTTCGAAGAAGTCACATTCGTCATCTTCAGGCTTGTGTTTTTAGCTTCTTGCTTTGAGCAGCAATGTGTGGTTTTAGCTGTTTCTTCCTTTTAACTGCCAGTGAGGGTATGAACTGATTGGATGGGAGCTTGGCTGTGTTCTGATTGGGTGGAGGTGTGTTCTGAATGGTTAGGGGCTTGGCTGTGCTCTGATTGGCTGGGGGAGTGTTCTGTTTGGTTGTGCTCAGGTTAGTCTGAGTTGCAGAGGGGTTTAAGATTTTGGGGTTAGGGAGTCGTTTGTCAATAAGGGCAGGTTTCCAAATGGCTGGTAGGCGGGAGGTATCATCTCGCTTGTTCATGCTGTGTGGGCGTTTTTCTATCTCGATGGCTTCTCTGATTATTCTGTTATTAAAATGTTCACTTTTGGCAATGGTTCTGGTATTTTTAAAGTCAATTTCATGTCCTGTGGCTTTAAGGTGTTGGACCAGGGAAGATGTTGGTTCCTCTTTTTTGACTGAGTTCTTATGTTCTTCAATGCGTGCACTTATTCTTCTGTTGGTTTGTCCGATGTATGTGGTGGGACAAGTGGTGCATGGGATTTCGTATACTCCTTGATTTTCTAATTCAATTTTATCTTTGGGGTTTCTAAGGATGGTGGATATTTTTCTGTTTGTGCAGAATGCTGTTTTGATGTTGTGTTTATGAAGGATCTTACTGATTCTGTCTGTGGTGCCTTTTATGTATGGAGGAGGGCTTTGCCGTTTTCTTGTTCTTTGTCTTGGATTTTGGTGGGGGTTTCTTTTTGGATTAGGTTTGTAATCTTATTTCTATGGAATCCATTGGATGTTAGTACATTGGTGAGAGTGTGTAGTTCGGGTTTTAGGTGTTGTTCGTCAGCTAAGCGTTTTGTTCTGGAGATGAGTGTCTTGGCTACAGAGTTGTCTGTGCTGGGTGGTGGTGTGTGAGAGAGCGTGCAGATAGCGGTTTGTGTGTGTTTTCTTCTGGTAGATTGTGTGTCCTAGGGAGCCATTGTATTTCTTGTAGACTAAGACATCCAGGAAGGGAAGTTGGTTGTTAGCTTCTGTTTCCATGGTGAACTGTATTTTGGGGTGTAGGCTGTTGAGGTGTGTGAGGAAGTTGTCCAGTTTTTCTTTCCCATGTGGCCAGATTATGAAGGTGTCGTCTACATATCTGAGCCCGAGTTTGGGTTTGTGATCCGATTTTTCTAGAGCTTGGGTTTCAAAGTGTTCCATGTAGAGGTTGGCAATGACAGGTGAGAGGGGTGATCCCATGGGTGCTCCTTCTGTTTGTTTGTATTTTTGTCCGTTATAGATGAAGTATGTGTTGGATAGGCAGTGGTTGGTCAGATCTAAGATGTGTTTGGGGGGGTTATATTTGTTTTGAATAGCTGTCAAGGCTTCTTTGATAGGAACTTGGGTGAAGAGGGATATGACATCGAAGCTCACTAGTAGGTCGCTGGGCTGTAAGTTTTGTTTCTTTATGATCTCTATAAACTGGAATGAGTTTTTTACGTGTGAGGTGATGGATTCTGCATAGGGCTGTAGTTGTTTGGCGAGATATTTGGCTAGGTTTTGTAGAGGTGAGCCTATGGAGCTGACTATAGGTCTGAGTGGGTTCCTTCTTTGTGTATTTTGGGGAGACCATAGAGTTTGGGGCATCTGGATGATTTCTCTCTGGGAATGATTCTTTGCTGGATCTCTTCGCTAATGGGGGAGGCTTTTATTTTGGATCTGGTGGTTTTTTCCAGGTATGTGGTGGGATCTGTATTTAGGGGTTTGTATGTGGAGTCTTGGAGTAGGTTGGTTAATTTGGTTTGGTAGTCAGATGTGTTCATAACCACCGTGGCGTTGCCCTTGTCTGCTGGTAGGATTATTATGCTGGTGTCTTCTTTAAGGTTATGTAGTGCTGTCTGGTTCCTCTTTGGTAAGTTGCTTTGGGTGGCTTCTGGTGCGATGATGTTGGTGATTTTTGAGTCTGGATTTGTTAGCAGTCATCGGGGTTGATTTTGGTGCAGGCTGGTTCCGAACTCCACTATACGGTTTCGTGGTGGAATGTGTTTGGAGCGACTGCAAGTTGAATCCTTTGGAAAGGAACATTAGGTTTCGGCTTTTGGTGAGGATCCTTCCTGAGATGTTATGCACTGTTTGTTTCATGTGTGGCTGTGAGGGAGGAGGGGTTTGTTTCTGGCGTTCTTGGAGTCTTCGGAGTTTGTTGGTGTGTGTCTCTGTCTTGAGGGTGGTCTGTGTTTCGGCTCTCCAGACGGCAAGTTGTTTGGATTTGTCCCAAAGTGCGGGGTGGATCTTGTTGCTGAGTTTGAGGTGGAGTGTGAGGAGATCTTTGTTAATTCGGTCTATGAGGAATCTTTTTGTGTGAAGTTCATTTCTGATTAGGGCCAATTCTGTTCTTTTCAGGATCCGTTTGGTGGCTGCAGAGTTGGAGTGGAATTTCAGTTGGAAACATGTGGGGATTAGATTTTGATCTCGGCGTTACGTATGAATCGAGGTCACATAAATGGAAGCTCTTTGACTTCAAGTTTTTCATAGTCCCTTGGTCAGATGGTGATTTCCTCCCGAGAGGTTCGTTTTTGTTTTTCCTGAGGTTTCGCGGGTATTTGTATATGTCCTTTGGTTGTTCGGTTTTCTCGCCGCGTACATTGGAAGTGGTCTTGGGGCAACGTTTTCGACGAGTCACATTCGTCACTCTTCATGGCTGTGATGTTAACTTCTTGCTTTGAAGTGCCAGCAATATTGTGGTTTAGCTGTTTCTTCCTTTTAACTGCATAGGAATGCACTGATTATATGTGGAGTTGAAACCAGCCTGACCAAAATCAACCCCGATGACGCTAACGAAATCAGACTCAAAATCACCAACATCCTCTGCACCAGCAAGCCACCCAAAAGCAACTTACCCAAAGAGGAACAGACAGCACTACGTAACCTGAAAGAAGACACCAGCATAATAATCCTACCAGCAGACAAGGGCAACGCCACGGTGGTTATGCACACATCTGATCCAAACCAAATTAACCACCTACCTCAGAACTCCACATACAAACCCCTAATACAGATCCACCACCTACGCTGAAAACACCAGAAACCACGATAAACTCTCCCCCTTAGCGAAGAATCCATCAAAGATCATTCCCGAGAGAAATCATCCAGATGCCCTAAATTCTATGTCATCCCCAAGTCACACGAATGACCTCTCGAAGCTTATATCAGCTCCATAGGCATCACCTCTACAAAACCTGTCCAGATTTCCTCGCCAAATACTACAGCCCTATGGCGAATCCATCCCTCACACGTAAAAAACTCATTCCATTTTTAGATAGATCATAAAGAAACAAAACTTACAGCCCAGCGACCTACTAGTGAGCTTCGATGTCATATCCCTCTTCACCCATGTGCCTATCAAAGAAGCCTTGACAGCTATCCAAAACAAATATAACCCCCCCAAACACATCTTAGATCTGACCAACCACTGCCTATCCAACACATACTTCATCTATAACGGACAAAAATACAAACAAACAGAAGGAGCACCCATGTGATCACCCCTCTCACCTGTCATTGCCAACCTCTACATGGAACACTTTGAAACCCAAGCTCTAGAAAAATCGGATCACAAACCCAAACTCTGGCTCAGATATGTAGACGACACCTTCATAATCTGGCCACATTTGAAAGAAAACTGGACACCTTCTCACACACCTTCAAACAGCCTACACCCCAAAATACAGTTCACCATGGAAACAGAAGCTAACAACCAACTTCCCTTCCTGGATGTCTTAGTCTACAAGAAATCCAATGGCTCCCTAGGACACACCATCTACCAGAAGAAAACACACACAAACCGCTATCTGCACGCTCTCGCACACCACCACCCAGCACAGATCAACTCTGTAGCCAAGACACTCATCTCCAGAACAAAACGCTTAGCTGACGAACAACACCTAAAACCCGAACTACACACTCTCACCAATGTACTAACATCCAATGGATTCCATAGAAATAAGATTACAAACCTAATCCAAAAAGAAACCCCCACCAAAATCCCAGACAAAAAACAAGAAAACGGCAAAGCCCTCCTCCCATACATAAAAGGCACCACAGACAGAATCAGTAAGATCCTTCATAAACACAACATCAAAACAGCATTCTGCACAAACAGAAAAATATCCACCATCCTTAGAAACCCCAAAGATAAAATTGAATTAGGAAATCAAGGAGTATACGAAATCCCATGCACCACTTGTCCCACCACATACATCGGACAAACCAACAGAAGAATAAGTGCACTACATTTTTGAAAAAAAGAACATAAGAACTCAGTCAAAAAAGAGGAACCAACATCTTCCCTGGTCCAACACCTTAAAGCAACAGGACATGAAATTGACTTTAAAATACCAGAACCATTGCCAAAAGTGAACATTTTAATAACAGAATAATCAGAGAAGCCATCGAGATAGAAAAACGCCCACACAGCATGAACAAGCGAGATGATACCTCCCGCCTACCAGCCATTTGGAAACCCGCCCTTATTGACAAACGACTCCCTAACCCCAAAATCTTAAACCCATCTGCAACTCAGACTAACCTGAGCACAACCAAACAGAACACTCCCCCAGCCAATCAGAGCACAGCCAAGCCCCTAACCATTCAGAACACACCTCCACCCAATCAGAACACAGCCAAGCTCCCATCCAATCATTTCATACCCTCACTGGCAGTTAAAAGGAAGAAACAGCTAAAACCACACATTGCTGCTCAAAGCAAGAAGCTAAAAACACCAGCCTGAAGATGACGAATGTGACTTCGTCGAAACGTTGCCAAGACACTTCCAATTTTACGCGGGAGAAAACCCGAACAACCAAAGACCTATATCCAAATACCCGCGAAAACCTCAGAAAACAAATATTGAACCTCTACGGGGAGGAAATCCACCATCTGACCAGGACCTATGAAAAACTTGAAGTCCAAAGAGCTTCCATTTTATGTGACCTCGCATTCCTACGTAAATGCCGAGATCAAAATCTAATCCCCACATGTTTCCAACTGAAATTCCACTCCAACTCTGCAGCCACCAAAACGATCCTTAAAGAACAGAATTGCCCAATCAGAAATAACTTCACACAAAAAGATTCCTCCTATACGCATTAACAAAGATCTCCTCACACTTCCCCTCAAACTCAGCACAAATCCGCCCCGCCCTTTGTGACAATCCAAACAACTCGCCGTCTGGATAGCCGAGAACACAGACCACCCTCAAGACAGATACACACACCAACAAACTCCGAAGACTACAAGAACGCCAGAAACAAACCCCTCCTCCCTCACAGCCACACATGAAGCAGACAGTGCATAACATCTCAGATAGGATCCTCACCAAATCCGAAACCAATGTCCTTTCCAAAGGATTCAACTTTGCAGTCGCTCCCAAACACATCCCCACTGAAACCATTATATGTGGAGTTGAAACCAGCCTGACCAAAATCAACCCCGATGACGCTAACAAAATCAGACTCAAAATCACCAACATCCTCTGCACCAGCAAGCCACCCAAAAGCAACTTACCCACAGAGGAACAGACCGCACTACGTAACCTGAAAGAAGACACCAGCATAATAATCCTACCAGCAGACAAGGGCAACGCCACGGTGGTATGCACCTCTGACTACCGTACACTCAAATTAACGCACTACTCAGACTCCACACAATGCAAACCCCGAATTACAGATCCACACCTGCTGGAAAAACCGATCCAAAACCAAGATAAAAGGCCTCCATTAGCGAAGAGATCCAGCAAAGAATCATTCCCATAGAGAAATCATCCAGATGCCCCAAACTCTATGGTCTCCCCAAGATACACAAAGAAGGAACCCCACTCAGACCTATAGTCAGCTCCATAGGCTCACCTCTACAAAACCTAGCCAAATTTCTCACCAAACAACTACAGCCCTATGCAAAATCCATCACCTCACACGTAAAAACTCATTCCAGTTTATAGAGATCATAAAGAAACAAAACTTACAGCCCAGCGACCTACTAGTGAGCTTCGATGTCATATCCCTCTTCACCCAAGTGCCTATCAAAGAAGCCTTGACAGCTATTCAAAACAAATATAACCCCCCAAACACATCTTAGATCTGACCAACCACTGCCTATCCAACACATACGTCATCTATAATGGACAAAAATACAAACAACCAGAAGGAGCACCCATGGGATCACCCCTCTCACCTGTCATTGCCAACCTCTACATGGAACACTTTGAAACCCAAGCTCTAGAAAAATCGTATCACAAACCCAAACTCTGGCTCAGATATGTAGACGACACCTTCATAATCTGGCCACATGGGAAAGAAAAACTGGACAACTTCCTCACACACTTCAACAGCCTACACCCCAAAATACAGTTCACCATGGAACAGAAGCTAATAACCAACTTCCCTTCCTGGATGTCTTAGTCTACAAGAAATCCAATGGGTCCCTAGGACACACCATCTACCAGAAGAAAACACACACAAACCGCTATCTGCATGCTCTCTCACACCACCACCCAGCACAGATCAACTCCGTAGCCAAGACCTCATCTCCAAGCAAACCGCTTAGCTCGAATCAACACTAAACCCCGAACTACACCACTCTCACCCATGTACTCACATCCATGGATTCCATAGAAATAAGATTACAAACCTAATCCAAAAAGAAACCCCCACTAAAATCCAAGACAAAGAACAAGAAACGGCAAAGCCCTCCTCCCATACATAAAAGACACCACAGACAGAATCAGTAAGATCCTCCATAAACACAACATCAAAACAGCATTCTGCACAAACAGAAAAATATCCACCATCCTTAGAAACCCCAAAGATAAATTGAATTAGAAAATCAAGGAGTATACGAAATCCCATGCACCACTTGTCCCACCACATACATCGGACAAACCAACAGAAGAATAAGTGCACGCATTGAAGAACATAGAACTCAGTCAAAAAAGAGGAACCAACATCTTCCCTGGTCCAACACCTTAAAGCCACAGGACATGAAATTGACTTTAAAAATACCAGAACTATCGCCAAAACTGAACATTTTAATAACAGAATAATCAGAGAAGCCAGCGAGATAGAAAAACGCCCACACAGCATGAACAAGCGAGATGATACCTCCCGCCTACCAGCCATTTGGAAACCTGCCCTTATTGACAAACGACTCCCTAACCCCAAAATCTTAAACCCCTCTGCAACTCAGACTAACCTGAGCACAACCAAACAGAACACTCCCCCAGCCCATCAGAGCACAGCCAAGCCCCTAACCATTCAGAACACACCTCCACCCAATCATAACACAGCCAAGCTCCCACCCAATCAGTTCATACCCCCACTGGCAGTTAAAAGGAAGAAACAGCTAAGACTACACATTGCTCCTCAAAGCACGAAGCTGAAAACACCAGCCTGAAGATGACGAATGGGACTTCGTCGAAACGTCGCCAAGACACTTCCAATTTTACACGGGAGAAAACCCGAACAACCAAAAACCTACATATATATATATATATATATATATATATATATATATATATATATATATATATATATATATATATATATATATATTAACATACACATATACACACACACACACACAAACACACTGTCTCACTATTAGGCATTATGAGTTCTAATAAATCTGCTTTTCAGCAGTGTCAAATTTAGAATTTTGGAGTTTGAATCAGAGCCAAATATCCCATTATTGTAGAGGTGACTGTTCAGGGACAAGGTATGTTAAAAACGTCAAGATAACAGCCATGAGTACATAATTGAGGTCACCCGATTATGTGTGTGCTATGTGTTCTAATCCCTTCTCCAAATAATCCCACTTGCCGTTAAGGCCCATCATATTTGAAATGCTACTGCATTCCCACAATATTTTAGAGTTAATATTGTATGCAAGATCAAAATCTTACCTACAAAGCCCATGTAGACTGAACTCTGTAAATTAGATATAAAATGTAAACATATTTCAGGGATTAAGAAAAGTTGAGAATGAGGCAATGCAAAACAAAAACAGTATAACTGAAGGACAGGATGGTCTTTTGATGACTTCTGACAGATGCTCAGAATAGCAAACTTCTTGTGTAAGTTCTTCACATTATTAAAGTGAAACACAAAGGAGTTATGAAATCTTTGCTATTATGAAATGTTTAATTGAACTGGGAATAGGTGTCTCATAAATCCTAATTCTCACATATTTCTTCATTACAAGAGTATTTTACAAAATGTGTCTGTGTGTATCAATGACACTGAGTTATATTTTTTATCATATTATAAAAATGGACTTGCCTGCCTTTCTTTCTGCCATTCTATGAGTTCTGCATGAACTTTCCTGTAATATCTTGATACAAAAGTCCAACTTCTCTGCATCTTCTCTAATTTTCGACAGCCTCAGCAGATTGTTTTTCAACCTGTGCCTGGCATCATGCTTTTAGCTTAATACCCCTATTTTCTCTTCAGCTAGTGATTATCATTTTCCATGAGCTAAAGCTGTGGAAGTTTGAGCCACGTGTCTAATGCATGTGTACACTGGCAAAATCTAAGCACATGTTCTAAGGAACAATGGAAGATTAATGAGCCTATATTTCATCACTTCCAAACACTGTAGCTGAAAAAAAAACCCCTGTTTTGGATAATTACTATATATCAGGAAAAAATGCTGCTCTCAGTAATTTCATTTTATTTTGCATTTTGGCCCTGATTCTCCTGTTCCTATGCCCTGTGTAATAACTTATCTCTATAAAATGGATGTAAAATGTTACTATTCCAGTGACTAATGATTAGGAGCAAGACAAAATTTTACAAAAGATTTTTACAGGTATAAATAGTTGCAGAAGTATCTTCTTATAACTTAACTCCACACATTTATAGATGTGGGGAAATAAATTTCATAGCTTGACCAGTCAGGCAAAATATATTTCTACAACTGTAGATCACAGCAGTCTCCATATCCTCAGAGTGAAAAGTTACAAGCTGAATTGGTGTAAAGGAAGATTTTAACCTAGAAAAAATAAAATAAGTTCATGGTATTCTCCAGAAATTATAATTCAGATTTTAGAATATGCTCTGGGAAATCAACAAAACAAAACATACCATAGAACTCTATTCAAATGGAGTACAATTGATACTGGAATCCATATATATGCATTATCCAGGACTTGCTGTATATTTCATCAAATGAGTAACACTTCTGTGAAAAGCTTCCGATAGATTGCTGACTTATTTTTCCTATAGGAAAAGAGAGTCTGACTTTCAGCTTTATTTATTTGCAAATCTTACCCATAATGATTTCATCATCTCCCAAATAGAGCACCCATTTAGAAGCTAGTTTTGCATTGCCTATCAAGTGATAGTGCAAGGTTCTTAGAATTATTTTGCAGAGTGATCGGGTCTGTTTCTGCATACACAAAAAGCAAAGGTCCATGTTGGTACAGAAATATGGAAATAGCCAGGAGCAATTCAACCTTGTGAACAGTTGCCACTAGCATGAAGAATTAAGACAGAGGAAATTTTAGAAGATATATTTCACAACCTGTTAATTATTTATCCCTGTTATTATGACCACTGCTTAAGTGACTGACTGAGTGGGATTTTTGTTTATTTGTTTGTTTGTTTGAACCTTGTTTGTTTGGTGAGTCTTTGCATTTTTCCTGGCAGGGATTTTAGAATTGGTTTGCTACTGCCTACTTCCTAGGGCCAAGAGAGAATGATGGTTTAAGGTCACCCAACTGGCTTTATGCCTAAGGCAGGACTAGAAGTCACAGTCTCCCAGTTACTAGCCTGATGCCTTAAACCACTACAGCAATTGGGTCTCTGAGGAGCAGCAGTAATAAGAAAATGTTCTGACTTGTGGCTTTTGAAGAAAGCTGCTGGATTTTCCAGGATAATATAGGAAGGGAAATCAAGCAAGGTTTCCATGGTCTCCCTACCAACCGAAGTAATAAATAATTTTCTAGTCTTAAGTCAATTTTGCTTGATTAAACACAGATTCCATTCAAAACTTTCAAAGCAGAAGTCAAACTTTAGATCATAGTGTGATAATGTTTCTCCTTCCTTTCTTTTCTGGTTCAAGGGTATAAACAAACCTGAGGAACAAAAGAAAATAATTATCCATTATCACTCTTAGATAGAGGTAAATTTCATATAACATGCAGAGCTGTCAGTGTGGTTGTATGGAATGTCTGGTAGCAACATTTAAAATTGCTTTCTCTACTGCTTTATCTCAACTCCTAAAAGTGTCTTCAGAATCATGCAAAGTGAACAATGTGTAAGTAATTTTAAAGCCATCTCCTTTTTATTCTTTTCTGTTCTCTTCTATTTCTCTTTATAGTTTGTATTAAATTTTACTACAAAAATTTGATAATCAACAAACTGACAAACTGAAAGACAAAAAAGGACAAGTACAAAAAATGGAAAGAGGGACGCATAACTAAGGCTGATTATCAGCAGACAGCCAGAACATGGAAAGATGAAGTCAGGAAAGCAAAGCCTCAGAAAGAACAAAGATTTGCAACAGAAATCAAGATCAATAAAAAAAAGTTTCTTTCAACATGTTAATAGCAAAAAAAGTCAAGGGAACTGTAGGTCCATTAAAGAAAGAAGATTGCAAGGAAATAACAAGTAATAGGGAGAAAGCAGAACTGCTTAATTCATTCTTTGCATCAGTCTTCACACAAAAAGAAATTATAGCCAAACATACCAAAAAAAAACTACTGCAAAAGACAAACTAGAAACAAAAATTAAAATAAGCAAGAAAATGGTAAGAGAACATCTATCCAATCTTGATGAATATAAATCACTGAGACCCTACATATTACATCCCAGAGTTCTGAAGGAGCTGGCAGATGTTATCTTAGAAACATTGTACCACATCTTTCAAAAATCCTGGGAAGTACCTGAGGATTGGAAAAGGGCTGATGTGGTTCCCAACTTCAAGAAAGGAAAATTAGACCCAGAAAACTAGGGCTATTTTACTTATAGAACATCCAGAACGGAGTTTCGGCACCTTTTTTGGATGGAAACTTGTAGGGTAGGCAAGGTGGGTTGTATGATGTGTGAGTTCCGATACCTTTCTTTTTTTTTTTTAGAAAAAAAGCACTGCAGAAAACTACAGACAAATCAGTCTAATATCAATACCTGGGAAGATCTTGGAAAAGATAATCAAAAAACAGATGTGTGAACAACTAGAAGCAAACAAAGTTATAACCAGTAACCAGCATGGATTTGTCAAAAACAGATCATGCCAAATCAATCTTATTTCATTCTTTGATAAAGTGACTAAATTAGTAGACCAGCAAAATTCTGTGGACATAGTATACTTAGATTTCAGTAGGGCATTTGACAAAGTAGACCACAACCTGTTGCTTAGTAAGCTAGAAAAAAGTGGGATAGACAACAACACCATTAGATGGATTTGTAGCTGGCTGACAAACCATACTCTGTGAGTAGTCCTCAATGGTACTACATCCACATGGAGAGAAGTAAGCACAAGGCTCCGTCTTAGGCCCAGGACTCTTCAATATCTTCATTAATGACTTAGATGAGGGAATAGAAGGGGAACTCATAAAATTTGCAGATAACACCAAACTGGCAGGAATAGCCAAAACCCCAGAAGACAAGCTCAGGATCCAAAAAGATCTAGACAAACTTGAACAATGGGCCCTATCCAACAAAACAAGTTTTACTGTGGAGAAAAGCAAAGTTTTACATTTAGGCAGGAAACATCAAAGGTTTAAGTACAGATTAGGTGAGACCTGGCTCAAAAACAGCAACTGTGAAAGGGACGTCACAGTGGACAATCACTTGACTATGAGCCAGCAGTGTGCAGCAGCAGCCAAAAAAGCTAATACAATCCTGGGTTGTATAAACAGAGGCATAGATCATGCAAAGTATTAGTACCACTTTATAAAACTGTAGTAAGACCACACCTGGAATACTGCAACCAATTTTGGTCACCATAGTACAAAAAAATGTTGATACCTTGGAAAAAAGTTCACAGAAGAGCAGCTAAAATGATCAAAGGCCTGAAGACTAAAACATATGAAGAATAGCTGTAGGACTTGGGTTTGGCTAGCTTAAAGAAAAGAAAAAATAGGGGTGACATGATTGCAGTATTCCAATATTTGAGGGGCTGCCACAAAGAAGAAGGTGTCAAACTATTGTCCAAAGCACCAGAGGGCAAGACAAGAAACAATGGTTGGAAACCATTCAAAGAGAGAAGCAATCTGGAATTAAGGAGAAACGTCCTAACAGTGAGGACAATTCACCAGTGGAACTGCTTGTCTTCAGAAATTGTGGGCGCTCCATCACTGGAGGTTTTTAAGAAGAGACTGGACAGTCACTTGTCTGAAATAGTATAGGTTCTCCTGCTTTTTTAAAAAAATATATTGTATTGATTTTTAACATAAACACCTTAATATTTGATAAACACCGTGTTGTCTGGGCTTATATTTCCAAAGTAATCACTAACCGTCAGTTTCCATATTCTAAAGTCCATATAATAGCTTTGCTTGATTTTGTCTTCTTCCCATAATATTCTCTATGCCAACCTTGAATTGATACAATTGTTATTAGTTTGATAACAGTTAAATATATATTTTTTTCTAAAATTTCTACAAATAATAATAACATCAATATCATACTTCTTTTCTACCTGGTCATCTTGTTTGCCTTCTTAGTTAAATGTGTTTTCCCTACAATGTTCAAAACATTCTTACTGGTTAAAATTTTCTCAAAGTTAATTACATTTAAGTATTTAAATCTATTTTCCTCATACAGGCCATCCCATCACTTTTACATTTCTCATGTCTTAAAAAGTAAAAAAAAAAAAAGACCAAAAACAAAATAGAAGAGAGAAGAAAAGAATAAGAAAATAATATACTACTTAAAATACATAGCCCTCTTAAACTAATGTACATTTATTTCCAATATTTTTCTATTCTTTTTACCATAATTAAACATATGTTTAATCTTTAAATGTTCCATTTAATAAATCCAATCATCTAATCTTTTAACTCTATTCAAAACTTTTTTTTAATTATCCGTTGGAATTTTCTTATAGTCAATTACATCTAAATATGTAAAACATTTCCTTTATATAGACCATCCCAAACATTTTTATATTTCTCATATCAAAAAACAAAGTAAAAAAAGAGAGAAAAGAAAGAATACTATATTACTTGGCGGGTTCATCCCTCTTAAGCTAAAATCTTTCTATTTCTTCAACCATATTCAAACATGTATAATTTTTAAATATTCTCTCTGATACATCCCATCATCTAATTCCTTAATTCTCACTTTAGCCCTCTCCATTTTGTCAAATCTTTTTTCTTATCCTCAGATTTATTTTGTGGTCTTAGAGTACAAGTTATCTTTTCCGTGTCCAATGTTTCTTTAGGTTCTCTTGCTTGAGCAGGGGGCTGGATTAGAAGACCTCCAAGGTCCCTTCCAGCTTCTATTCTATTCTATTCTATTCTATTCTATTCTATTCTATTCTATTCTATTCTATTCTATTCTATTCTATTCTTATTGAAAATTCTTAATAAAATTGTGTTCAAATGGAATACAATATAACAAGAACAGTA